>NW_005435062.1:411659-433936 GCF_000147415.1 Chlorella variabilis
TGCCCCGGGCCCGGGGGGGCCCCCCCCCCCCCCCCCCCCCCCCCCGCACACAATCAATCCATCTCAAGCAAGCCTGCAAGGCTGCAGAGGCCAGCGCCGGGGCCAAGCTCATGAAAGACGGCGGTGAAGACGGCCTGCATGCCAAGCTGTTTTTTGAGTTTCTGGAGGTAACTTTCCCAGGGGCGGCATGAGATTAGACGGGATCCAGAAGCCAGGGGTCACGGGCCCTACCTGTTGCAGTGATAGCACCGTGCTAAGCCTGCCGAAGCCCACTGATTCACCATGTGCTGCTCCCTCGCTATTGCACCAGCAGAAGGAAGACACGGGCATCGCTTCTGGCTCATTTGCTGACTACTTGCAACAGCGCAGATCCCTGTCGCCCGACACCCTGTTGATTGAGGCAGAGTCGGAGCTGCTGGAAGAGGAGCAGGTCAGGTGGCAGAGCTTCTTGCAGGGTGTGTTGTCAACAAAGAGGTTGAATAGCCCAAGGTCCAGCTGGGACGTTTCCCATCTCGCTTCTCAGCCGGGCACCTGACAGTCTGATGCTGCCCTTCCCGCGCGCAGCCTTCGTGGGGACAGCCTGGTGAAGCCCGCCTACAGGCGCATGTGGGCAACTTGCAGCAGGGGCACCGCTGGTGCATGGTCTTGGCACGGGGCGACAGCGCCGTTTGGGGTGCGGAGCACCTGCTGGCTGCACTAGAGTGCTGCGGTGTGGATGATGCACGCATCGAGATTGAGGGTGGCAAAGGCAAGAGCCGCAATCGACTGCTGAACAGAAGCGCAACACTAAATTATGCCCTCTCCTGGAAAGCAGAAAGTACATAGGTAGCACCTTTTGTTGCTGCACGAGATGCAGAGGTTCCTATTGTGGATGGCTCGGCATTAGGGTGGGCAACGGAGGTGCAACGTGCTGGACTTCGCGCAGCTCCTGCTGCGGCAAGCTCTGACGCTGTAGTACCCAGGAGAACTCATTCACTGTGCCAGGCGCGCAGGCACCACCTGCTTGACTGTGTGCTGGGACTGAACATGCCAGGCTGCCAGCATGAGCTGGGAATGCTCTGGGCTGCAGGAAGTTACCGTGCGAGATGGCGAGGCATTCATCACCTACTACCCTGGGCCATCTGCGCGCGTGTCGGGCAAGTTCCTATCGTTTTCTGCGGCCTCTTGGCTCCTTCTTTGGTACTAAGCTTATGTGCACAGTAGGCACAAGTGCCCCGACCCGATTTTAGCCCCCCACCCACCCCACACCATCCCACATTACAAGTTACAAGTAATCGGTCCACCCCCGCTCCCTACCAAGCCACTGCCCGTGTGCAGTTGGTGTGGACTGCTCGGCCGCGGCCCCAGTTGTTGGGCGACAATGGTTCACTTGGAGCCCAGAAGACCCAGGGCATCACGGCAAGGACCACTTTTGTGTGGCGTTGGCCCCAGCGCGAACTTGTTACCCATCTGCTGAGGTATCTCAATCTGGACATGCTGTCCTGGTGGGGAACGATTTGGTGATGCGTGCTGTTGAACACTAGCAGCGATGCAGGTACTGCATTGTCGTCCTGTTATCCAGCCTGCCCGCTCACCCATTGTGCAGACTGTGGAGGCCCTAATGGCAGTGGGCCTATTGCAAGGCGGACCCGATTATGTGAGCTTGATTGGCAACAAAGATGATTGGTGCGCTCGCTGCTTCTGTCTAGCACTGGCGATAGAAATTCAAAACAAAATGGCAGCACTGCACAGTCGCAGGCTGTATGCCAGCTGCATGTTTTTTTCGAGGGCGTATCAGGCCCGCCCCCGCGTGTGGCTGTGATATCATCCTCATCGTGCAATGCACAACAAGTTCTTTGGCTTCGCCATGCAGGATGGATGCCACCATGGTGCGCTTCCCAAGCGATGAGCCTGCCCGCCATGCTGCCGTCGACCTGCTGGTAAGCATTGTTACCATGAACTTGGACCTTCCAGGCTGCTGTGTCAGCAGGATGGATGCCTGCTGGCTGGCAGAGGGCCCCGGTGGCTTCTGTCTGCACAGACCTTGTGACTCGTCGTCTCTCTTCTCATACTGTTTGCAGGGCGACCTTTCGCTGCTGGCGGGTAAAGGCGGTAGGGGGCTGCCGGCAGGACACATTGTGGCCTATCAACCTTCCCATGCCTTACAGGCAAAGTTTGTACACACCCTTCACCTTGCCATCGCAGACGGGGTGGCACGCTGAAGCTGCACACGCTGCCCTGTCCCCCAAGCCTGTATTGAATGGGCATGGCGGGAAGAAGTATGCGACTGCTGAGCTACGAAGTTCTGTCTGGCTGCGTGGTTTGTGAAGTTTGTTTGCACCTGTTACTTCCAGGGTGACACCTTTGGCCAGTGTGGGTGAGTTTTGAGCAGTGGAGCAAAGCAGCCCCACGCCAGCTCATCCGCTCTTGAAGAGCAGCACAGCCACAGGGCCCAAGTAGAAGTAAATGAAGTGCTTGGTCTCGTGGGTAACATAGGATCCTGCACCGCAAAGATTGGCAGCCCCGTGCTCAGAGAGTCCCGCGAGGAGCGTGTATCGCTCTGTCTGAACGGCCAAAAGCTAGTTCCTACACCGGTTGGTTGGCCGGTCGGCAGCGCACCAAAGTTCCGGCCCACGATGCAGTGCCAGGTTGGGTTGTGCTTGGAGTCAAACTCCTTCTTGATGTAGGCCGCCACATCCTTTTCTATCGTGAACTTGTCCAGCGCCTGCGTGGGAGCAGAATGATGCATTATGAAGTCGACAGGTGGGCGCCGGCGCCGTCCGCCTGTGCACCGCGCTGGTTGCCTGGGTGCCCTGCTCGCCCAGGCAATTCCAGGCGGCCGCGCCACTTCCTGGCCCCGTTTAGCCTCAGGAGGTTTAGGTAGGTGGCAAGCAGCGGGCGGGCTGTAAGTTTGACTGGCCGGCGGGGAGTTGACTGCGGCATTGCCACCTGCTGCGCCGTCGCGATTGCATCCTGTTGGAGGTCTTCGGCCATGTCCGACGACCTGACGACGGGCTTGCGCTCCGCCATGCTGCACAACGTGAGGCGGAGGTGCCTAGTACACGACCCTGGCTGGTGCAATGAACGAGCCTGGAACCCGATTGAACGCGATATGAGAGACCTACGTTCTTCGTGGAAGTACAGTCGCGGGACAGATTTGGAGCTCTCTCTCGACGAAGATCCCTCTCTCCCCAGCAGGCTACACGAGCGCGGGCCCAATTCGCATGAAAACTGACATGCATATGCATGGCTTATCATGAGGAGCTGTAACAGGGAGTTTCTGCTGCGAACGATACTTTGATACTTCGCCTGTGAGCACCACCTGTCACTACCCGCCGATGCATGGGTCCCGGAGCATGTCGCCGCTGCATGCTGATTTCGCCCGACGCGATAGGCATCAGCTGAATGCATTTCATCTAACCACGGCTGTCGCCACCTGCGTTGCTGCACATGCCCTTTGAAACCACACGCTGATGGGGCAAGCCGCTGCCTGCTTCCACTTTATCAGCTGCTGCTGTTCTCGCTTGTTTTGCACCATCGCTGGTAGCGCGCGGGCAGGGGCACCAGCGGGCAGGGGCGGTTGCCATTAGCATGCCTAGGCCTGGCCGGGCCCCAAGGGCTCTGCGGGCGCAGCAGACTAAGTTCAAGGGGGTTAACATGCAGGTGTAAGGGCAGCTGAAGATAGCTACGAGGGTCCTCGATGGGCATGCGCAAGCTGCGGCTCTGGCCTTTGCAAAGGTGGGCGGAATGCTCAAACATATGCGCCTGGCCAGGTGAAGAGGAGCATGCCAAAGTGGAACCTGAGCTTGGTCGCCCGCCCGCCGCCGCCGCCGCCGGCGAGGGTGCGCCGCTGTTTGGTTTTGGAGGCCGTGGCCCGCCGACTTTTCCTCATGAATGAATCGCCTTCCCAAAAGCTGTGGCAATGGCTGCTTCCTTGACAGCCTCTGCACCCCATCAGCAAGCCAATAGATTGTCAGGGCTGCTAACGATGCGGGACATGCAGCCAGCGGCAATGCCTGCTTGACTGCCTGCCTGCCATCCAAACAACATCCTGCATGTGCTGGCAGCAACGGCGCAATTGCCTCCCTACCCGAAAGAGTGGGGTGGCCATGGCAGGTGCGCGCAATGTCCTCGGTCGAGGCGCCATACTCCATGGCCAGCACGCATTCCGCAATGAGCTCGCCTGCGCAAACCCCAGAAACGTCGGTGCCATATTGAGTGCCACTTGGATCCTGTCCCCCAGCGGCTGCCAGGGAGCCCTGTGCCATGCCACGGCTCGCCTGCATTGGGCCCCATTATGTGCGCCCCGAGAATCTTGTCGCTGGCGGCATCAGAGATGAACTTGACCAGTCCCTCGGTGTCGTCCACACTCCGCGCGCGGCTGTTGGCCATGAAGGCAAACTTTCCCACCTGCAAAATTGTGAAAGAAATGGCATCCCTCGAAAGAAGTGTTGGCCACCAGACGCACGGACTGAGAGGCAACCATGTGCAGGCTGGGCACATGCTGCGCTCCTTGTAGTTGATGCCTTCCGCCTTGACTTGCTCCTCGGTCTTGCCCACGCTGGCAACTTCTGGCCAAGTGTACACAATCGAGGGTACCGTATTGTAGTTCACATGCCCGCTGCGCCCCGCCAACAGCTCGACGCAGGCCACGCCATCCTCTTCTGCCTGCAGGATTCACAAAGGTAGAGAGGCATTGCAGGGCGGGGACAAGGGTGGCCGGGGGGGGCCAGGGGGGGCGTGGTCCAGTGATCACGGCGACCCATAGACTCGACCTCGCCAAACGTAGCGATCACCCTGGGGATACCTTGTGGGCAAGCATGGGCCCTGGGATCACGTCCCCGATGGCATAAATGCCGGGGGTAGTGGTTTGGAAGTGTTCATCTACCACAATGCTCCCACGGGGATCTGTAGATACACCAACGCCCTCCAGATTCAAGCCCTTGGTGAAGGGCCGGCGGCCTGCACGGCCAACAGCAACGGTCAGGCAGGCAGATAGGGCAGTTCGTGGCCGTGCATGCAAGTAAACAGGTGAGCCTGCGATTGATCTGACGCCATCTACAGCCTGTGGCATGATTCAAGTGCCATGGATACCTGTGGACACCAGCACGACATCCGCAGTCATTGTCTCGCTGTCGCCATTTCCTTTGGATGGCTGCAGCTCCAGTCGCACTCCCGCTCCATCCGCCTCTGCGCTGGCCACCTGTAGCAGACATACGAACGTGAAGCGTGGGGAATCGCGATGAAAGGCTTGTATTGCAAGGTTGATGCTGTGTGGCAATTATTGTCCCACACACCTTGGTGCTCAGCTTAAACTTCAGGCCCTGCTTTTGGAGCGAACGCTGGAAGGCCCGCCGCACCTCGCCATCCTGCACAGATATGGGCACCGTCACTGCAGAAGATGCTCTCGCCATAAAAAATGAGGAGCAGGCTCCTTCAGCCTGACCCGGCTACTGACGGCTGCGGGAAGGAGCAGCGCCTGTTTTCTGAGCATTCCAGGGCATACCATGGTAGGCACAATATGGTCCAGAAACTCCACCACTGTTACCTCCGCGCCCAGACGAGCCCACACTACGAAAGCGCAAAAACAAAGCCTCAAAGGAAACAGGCGGCAGCGGGGCAAACAGAACAGTCGTGCCTCAATGGGTAGCACTAGCGCCGTGCTGTCTCTCATTGATCATCACCTACCTGACCCCAGCTCCAGACCAATGTAGCCGCCCCCAATTACGACCATGCTACCCGGCACTTGCTCCAAACTCAGCGCCCCAGTGGAGGAGACAATGCTGCAGCACAGCAAGCCAGGCCGGGGGCGGCGGGGTGGGGTGGGGTGGGGTGGGGGGACTTTGGATGACGACCAGGGAGTGCACTCAACCTAGCGTAGCGCTGTGAAGCAGGCTCAACCTCAGGCTGCTGGCAGGCGTGGTCGCACCGGCGCTCGTCAACGGGCACTCCAGGCAGCGGCGTGACCTCCGAGCCAGTGGCAATGATGACATTCTTGGTGGAGACCATGGTGGTGCTTCCGCTCGAGGTGCTGACTTCCACCTCTGTGGCACTCTTGATCTTGGCCCACCCCCGAATATACTCCACCTGAATGTGTGCAGGGAAGGCCATCCAGCCGTACATGCAAGGTGGCAGCCACACTCGAGGGAAGACCACGCAGCGGGCACGGCGGGTTGATGCAAGGAGGCACACACCAACCTTGTTCTTCTTGAACAGACCCTCGATGCCCTTGGTGAGACCGTCGACCGCTGCCGCTTTCTGCTGCTGCATTGCAGCCACGTCCACCGCCAGGCCGTCGACCAGCACTCCGTGCTTCTTGAATGCATGCTTGGCCTCCGCATACATGTGACTGGATTGCAACAAAGCCTGGATACCCGTGTGGTTGGGGAACGTGCAATCGTGCGTGTGTGTGTGTTTGGTGGGTGGGTGGGGCAGGGGGCAAACAGTGCATGACTGCCGAGCTGCATTCCACACGTCTGCCCCGCCACACATCCTACATTGTGCACCACCCCTCAGTCACAGTGAAAGGAGCCCAAGAAAAAGTCACCTTGGACGGAATGCACCTGCAGGGAAATGGCATAAAACAAAATACAAATGTCTATCGCAACCGCTCGCCGGAAGGGAGAACAAGTTGCGATTAGGGCCTCTAGGGCGTCTAGGGTCTCGAGGGCCGCCTTACCCCACGTTCAAGCACGTGCCTCCCAGCGCGCCCCGCCCCTCGACGCAGGCCACCTTCAGCCCCAGCTGTGCCGCTTTGATGGCGGACACATAGCCTCCCGGCCCTCCACCAATAATGACGACATCCTTGACGCCCTGCGGTGGTTGCAACGGGTTTCAGGGGCATCGCGAGTTGCGCGAGACATGATCGGGGCGTGCCCATAGGTTTCCCAACGCTACCGGGCTTGTCCACACCTGATCCGCCGCTACAGCAGCTAGGCCCCGAGCAAGGGAGAGGTGTGACCCTAGCCCAACGACACGACGCTGAGCAAGCGACAGCATGGCTGTTAGACTAGCGCACGGCTTACAAAACAGACGCGTTGCACTCATAATGAGTAACTCGCTGCCCGCGGTGTACTGCCTTTGCTGAACTACACCTCGCTGCGGACCTCAGGACAAAACACACGTTACTCGGCCCGGTTCGACGTGTTGTTGCGATGTGGGGAGCGGCCGGAGGTCTGGTCGGCGTCGGCTTGGACGACGACACCATCGCCCGCTTCCTGGATGATCTCGACGATGGGCTCTCGCTCCAGGTGCGAGCTGCTGCAAAAGAACCCGCCGGGTGCGGGAAGGGGGGTGGCCCTTGGACTTCATGGAACCATGGAATCATTGCAAGCTCTGGTTTACAGCTGGTGTGCTCAACCCGCTGCCCAACGTTTGTGTGCTCAACCCGCTGCAGGAGCCTCCAATTCGCTCCATGGAGCCGCCAAGACTGCCCCGTGCTGTGCTGCTTGCCGGCGTGGTGTGGCGAGGGCCACCCTTTAATGCCTTCAGCGATGCCTCCGTGTGGTGAGTGTACCTCTGGCGAGGGATGCCGTTGCTTTTAATCAAAAGGGGCAGCTTGGTTTTCGCAAGAATGATGTCTTTTTGGGTGGCTGAAGGTGCCGCCCGACCGGTGGGATGTGGATATCGGGTGGCTGGGAGAGGGCTCCTTGCCCAAGCGATTTGGTAGCATTTTGGAGGGGGCCGAACTGTTCGACTACAAGTTCTTTGCTCTTTCCTCGCAAGAGGCATGCTGCTGCCGCTGAAAGCTGCTGTACCCACTGCATCACCCTCTCGATGTGCCCCTCACGCTCGCTCGCTGCCGAGGACTCCCCTCCACTTGATGTGCACTCGATGTGCCTCGATGTGCCTCGATGTGTTTCTCACGCTCGCACATCCCAACCCCCGCCCCTGGTGACTCCCACAGCATATTCCATTTGTTGGCCCATGTGCAGGCCACTGCCATTAATGCCCAGCAGGGCTACTGGGAGGCGATGGCACACCAGGCAGTGGCGCCAGGGAGGCATGCGACGACGCCAGGGCAGTGGGGGCGTGGGCATCAGCTACAACGAGTACTACCTCAACTCTGCACATCAGGGTATGTCAGCCTACACCGCTACCAGTGGCATGCTTTCAGTGGTGTGCGGACGCATCTCATTCACCCTGGGACTAAAGGTGAGCAGTGCCGCCTAGAGGACGCGAGCATATCGTAAGTGGGGTCCATTGCGCATGCTTACTGGCAACTGACAAGAGGCGGTTGCAACGGCATAACTCCCGCGCGTGCTCGTGACCCCTCTCGCCCTGCCTGCCCTACAACTCCCGTGCGCGCTCGTGACGCCTCTTACCCTGCCCACCCTTAATGCCAAAAATCAGACTGCCCTGCTTGTCCATTGTTTTTCATGGTCCCAGCGTGAGCATCGACACTGCGTGCGCTTCGTCCCTGGTGGGCGCCCATCTGGCCTGCACATCCTTCATCCCCGGCGGCTGCTACCGCTCACTAGCAGCTGGCGTCAATCTGACCATGTGTGCCGAGACGACCGCTGTGCTCAGCAAGGCAGGCATGCTCGCTGGCGACGGGCAAGACGCTTGATGCTGCTGCTGATGGCTACATGCGCGGCGAGGCGTGCATAGTGCACGTCTTGGAGGCCCTTGCCCGCCTCAGATGGCGTTGCAGGCTCGGTACTGCTGCCGGCTGCCATCATCCTCGGCACTGCGCGGAGCAGCAGCTTGACAGCTCCCAACGGGCCCAGCCAGCAAGCTGTAGTGAGGGAAGCGCTGGCGTGCAACAGTGTGGCAGCCTCAGACGTCAGCATGCTGGAGATGCACGGCACAGGTACCGCTTTGGGCGACCCCATTGAAGTGGGCGCGGCATTTGCTGTGTTTCAGGTGATCTACCTGCAAGACAATCACCTGGCAGAGGCAGGGTACCGTGGTCTTTTAGCTCCCACACAACTTAAGTTTTTTGCAGACTGTTGGCAATCATCCATTGGAACTTCAAGCTGCCAAGTCACGTGTTCTACACACTGAGCCTGCTGCTGGTGCCGTGGGCGTTGCTGCCCTTTCACTGCACTTGGGTGAAATGGGCAGGTGTGAGCTGTCAATTTCTTTTTGACTTCATGGATGCTGGCTACCACCAAACACAAATCTATATAACTACTCCATCATATTCAGTGATGGATACATATCTCACTGCTATCATCAAAAACAAAGTTGAAGAACAAAACAAACTCGTCACGATCACACCTCATGTTTCATTGCCTGCAGGCGTGACATCCTGCACTTGCGCACAGTCAACCCCCACGTGAGCAGTGTGCTTCAGAGCTACGCTCACCAATCAGGTACTCGCGGGTGGCTGGCGCGCCGACGAGGCGCCCCCGTGCTTCATAGGTAGGTCGCTGCTGCACAGGCCCGATATGCGTTAGTCGTCACATAGATGGATTGCAAAATGGAACCCGAGTGTTGGGGTACCGGAGCGGGTCCATTCATTCTTACTGGCCTGACGAGTCCCTTGTTTGCAGCACCCCTGAGATGCATGGCAGTGTAAGCTCCTTCGCATATCAAGGCACCAACTCGCACGCTGTGCTAGGTATGACATGCCCCATGTCTTGTACCGCTCCCCAGACTTGGTTGTGGCAGCGCAGGCGACTGTGGTACCAGATCAGCAGTTACCCACTGCTATCACAGTTCAGCCGTGGCCAGTCAGGCACAGCCACTGCCACGGCACTAGCAAACATTCGCATGCAGTGCAGTCTGCAGCGGCCGGTTCTTTCCTACCTGTTGCAGCACAGCGTGTGCGGCCAGGCACTGGTGGCCCCCACGGTGCTGTTAGAAATGGCTGCTGCGGCGGGCCAGCTCCTGTGGTCACAGGAAGAGATAAACAATCCAGTGGCACTACCGCTTTGGTCATCAAGCAACCGGCATTGCTATTGGATGGCACTGTTAGTCCCACGTTAAATTGCGACATCAGCCCGGCCAGCGGTGGCATAATAGTTGGCAGCGGGATTCTGCCCAGTGGGGAAGCAGCTGCTCATATTCACGGGCGCCTGCAAGGCATTGACACTGCAGTCACCCGGCTGGAGGTTGACGTTTTGTCAGTTGATGCTTGGTTGCTGGAGTCGCAAGGGGCAAACCGAGCAACCAACCTGCCACCCCACGGCCCAACTGAGTTGAATGGGATGGCATCCCTGTTCAATCCAATAGACAGAAAGAGAACCTGGGCACTGTTTGGTTCAGGCTGTGTTAAAGAGCACCGTAACAGCAGTTGCTGGATCCACCCTGCTGTCGCAGACGCGTCGCTGCAGTTAACAGCCACGGTTGCGTCACAATCACAGATTAGATCAGTGGGTGGAGCAGTGTTGGCAGCGTGCGGGGCATACGCACCCATGCGCCGACTGGCAGCTAGTAGCGCTGCCGTAGGAGCTGCAGTAATGCAGGATGGAGGGAGTAGCAACACATGGCTCCTCAGTTTGAGGCAGCAGTTGTTAGCAACCTTGAGCAATCAATTTAAGGCGCTGAAAGCAGCGGAGACCCCTTCTACATGGAGTGGCGCTGTATCACCCTGCGGCGTGCAATTTGGGGCGATGACATCTGCTGATTTGGATATGAAGCCAAAAAATGACTATACAGGGTTCTGGAAACGAATGGAACCCAGAAGAGCAGACGTACGGTAAGCAAGATCTGTGGTCATGTGATGCTGTCAATCGTGCCATATATCAGCCCAGCAGGACAGGAGCATCACTGAAATGTCGCCATTGCTGGTGAAACCGTTGCAGTGATTCAATGTGGCTGCTAGTTGGTATTGACGATGTGGCACTTTCATCGATTTGCAACGTTACAGCTGCTGATGACGTGCACAGTACGAGCTTCACATACTGGTACACCCCCATATGGATGATACATCGCCCAACTGTCGCCTCTGAGCTAGTTGGAAGTAGCAAGGTTCACCTGCATGCTCTGATGAGCATTGCGACAGCGGACCATATTCTCTGCGTGGAGCCTGAGCATTGGCATAACCGTGTCGACCATGCCACACTTTGTGGAGTCGCTCCAGCTTTCACGGTGTCAAAACAAACAGCATCGATATCAGAGAACGAGCAGCATTGGCAGCAGCTCCTGTATGTGATTAGCTTGGCTTGGGCTTACACATCGAAAGGCATGGCCCAACACTGCAAGGCATCGTTCATCAGCCGAGGACTGAGGCACCTGCCGGGCTGGTTTACCTGCAACACCAATTTTTCGTCCACATCAGGGGCAGCACTAGGCAGCCTGGCCTGTGGCATCGGCAAGTCGCTGTTCATGGAAAATAGGAAGGCCTATGGCATAGCATTGACCTTGACAACTCTGGGACACATTTGAGCACAGCACTTGCACTGGCTGCTTCAGCACAGCGAAGAGTACTGCTGTGCAGTGCGTGGTGGTCAACTCTTTGCGGAGCGCCTGTTTAAGCATTATAGAATTATAAATTCACCGCCGCCACCTTCATCGCCGCCGCCCTCTCCACCTCCTCCCTCCCCACCACCACCCAGCCCGCCTCCACCCAGCCCGCCACCACCTTCACCGCCGCCGCCCTCTCCGTCTCCTCGCTCCCCACCACCACCTAGCCCGTCTCCACCCAGCCCGCCACCTCCTCTCCTTCCATACGTGGAGTTAACAATTAGTACGAGGTTTACCGGCAACGAAACATTATTCGATCGCTTTTCGAAGCGCTGAACAGCGCTAAACACACATCTGCAGAGGATATTGTTAAAACTGGGTCAGAGCTTCCTTTGTGCACTTACAATCGATTGATTTGGTTTTGGGCTGGTAGACTCTACTTGAAAAAATCTCAATTGTGTTTCACTCTTGGCTGCAGCCGCCCATGAACCCTTCGTGATCACCATAAGTGTACAAGAACCTCAGCTTGTCACAACGGACAATCCTTGGCTGTTCTTATCTTCCTTACACCTCCAGCAAAAAGATATCCAGGCCGCGCTGGCCATATTCACCGAAGTAAACACCGTCAGCTCGCCGTGGCCTCATGGATTGGCAAGTGTTGCCAGCGCAGGCGCCACCTGGTACGCAGGATCACACAATATTTGCTTGACAATTGTTCCATAAACCAGAACGCTTCAGGCGGAGTTTGAGACCACGGCTGTCATACGTTTCCTCTTGCAGGGTAGTTGGCTAAGAAGCCACATTAACATATTTTTTGCCCATTGGGACCGATCCATGAAAAGGCTCAAACTCCATTGCAACTTGAAGTTGACAGCCAAGCAGATGGCTCCACTGCTTAACCAGCAGGGGAATCCCTCCCATGCACCTGAGCTGGCGCTCCCAATTTGTCACTACACACCAGTTGCACGCTGAACAGCCGTGAAGGACACTGTTTGGCCCAACCTGGCCAACGCCTGCACTGTCGAAGCCATCTGCACAGCCGCCTGCACTTGACTTGCTCGAACGGCGCCGCTGGTGCCATCGATGCCAACCCATATTGCTCCATTGCACCCAAAAATGGCTCTAATACCTGGAGTTGGAGCGGGCAATAGTGATGTAAATGTGCGCCGTTGTGAACACACCCGTAAAGAAACTGTGCATTGGGCTTCGGGTGAGCGGGGTTTTGTTCAAGTAGCCCACATATCCCCTTGCCACACAGGTGCCACTGCCACAGGCTGCCCGTCCCACCATTTGCATTCCAACGATGGACATGCTTGCGCTGAGGCCGCACCAAGGCTGCCGGGATGTCAACAAGCATGCCGGGGGGCAGCTTGCTTGCCACAGCGTCACGGACATGGAGTTGCACCTGGCCATCGGCACGGACGGTCTGCACCTCCGCCTGCACACCCTCAAAGAACGCAGCTTGGTGGCCTTGCAGCACCAAGGGAGGCACGCAGCATG
Source organism: Chlorella variabilis (assembly GCF_000147415.1). Taxonomy (NCBI): domain Eukaryota; kingdom Viridiplantae; phylum Chlorophyta; class Trebouxiophyceae; order Chlorellales; family Chlorellaceae; genus Chlorella; species Chlorella variabilis. Next base: position 424,491 of record NW_005435062.1, read on the forward strand.
CAGCAGCTGCCCCTACCGCGATCAGGTCCCCCTCCACCAGGATAGAGCGCGCGTCCAGAGCACCCACAGCTGCCTTCCGCACCGCCCCACCAGCCGTCGACAGCGGCAGGACTGCCAACGTTGTGGCCCGGATGTCCACCAGCCAGCGTGTGGGCTCCACCTGCACTGTGTGCGTATGTCTGTATGCCTCCGTGCAGATCACTGTCACATGTCTCTGGGGAAGCGTGATGGGCAAGACCACGGTGGGCAAGACAGGAGAATCTCCGCCCAAACCCATCCCACAGACACTGCACCGGCACCTGCACAATTCGCCCCACGACGACGTGGCCCACAGCAGCGGTGTAGGCCCCCGCCAGCGGCTGCACCAACACCAGCTGGTTCCATCGCTGCACCCTGCCGCATCGGCTGGCAACCAGGCTGCCGTGCCGTAGCAACGTGCCGTGGCCGCGCAGGACAGTGTCAGGGGCGTGCGCCTCAATCACGTCGCCAACGCAAACCTCCATGCCGGTGTTCCGGCTGGCTATTTGCAGATCCACGGGGGCACCCGGGCTCGGAATTGCCGGGAGAAGGTGATCTCTGTCGTTGAAGAAGAAGAAGAAGAAGAAGAAGAAGAAGAAGAAGAAGAAGAAGAAGAAGAGCTGTGCCACACGTCCACGGTGAACATTCAGAGAGCTGAAGTCCAGCCGCAGTCCTGCAGCTCGTACTGCCTGAACCATTGCCCCGGATGGAGAGGGAGGAATTGAGTGTTCTCTCTCTGTCTGTTCTTCAACCTGTGCAAGCCGCGCTCACTTCAAGCTGGACGCCTTGCTCGGCGTGCCAGTGGGTCCAATAAAATGAAGCATCGGCAGCAACGGTAAATTTGGGGGCTGCAGGGCAGCAGGCGAGGCGTCTCAGCGGGCCTAGCTGGCTGAGCGGTTCGCTTGTGGCCGCGGCAACCACAGCTTCCAGGCCTCCCCCCTGCAGGTATTGGGCGGGCAAGCGGCCTGAGTGGGCAGAACAAGAGGCAGCAGATGACGCAGCACCCACTAAAGAGGCAGCGGAATTGCCTGCGACTGTGCCGGACACCGCAACGGCGACTCGCGCAGCTGACCCCAGGCTGGCACGCCTGTTGCAGCAGAGGCAGCCGCAGTTGGGTCACCGTGATGCGAGCGTGGCGGTGGTGCTGCGAAGGCGCCGAGCGTGCTCTCCAGACGCCGCCGATGCCAGAGAGCTGCCCCAGGCCGAGGCGGCTGTTGCAGGCGTGCCGGTTGCCGCCGACAACGAGGAGGAGGAGGACGAGGAGGCTATTGCGAGGCGCAGGCTGGCGATCCGTGCACGGCAGCTGGCGACCGCAGCAGCAATCGGGGCTGACAGCGCTGAGGAGGAGGTGCGAGAGCGTGGCCCCTGTGCACTGCACCATTTGTGCGTGGCCGCCTTGTAGACGTCGTCGCCACTCCGTACGGTTTGTACACCCGCGTGCAAGCATATGCACGTGTTGAGGACGGCACGTGATTGCTTGGTGCAGGGCTCCGAGGACAGCTCTGAATACATGACAGGCGATGACAGCGAAGATGAGCGTGGTCCAGTGATGCTGAAGCCTGCTTTTGTTCCCAAAACAGAGCGAGAGGTGAGCATGGCAGGATGCTGCTGGTGACGTTGCAGCCGCAGCAACCTGTGGTCTCCTCCTGGGCTGCTGGACTGTCATGCGGATCCCTAACCCATGCCCCCCCCCCCTGGTTTGGCAATTCCCCCACCACCGTGCCGCCCTTCCGGCTCCTTACCTTGGTGCTTCAGACGTTGGCAGAGCGGGAGGTCCTGCTAGCACAGTCGGAGCAGACAACCAGGCAGCAGGCCGAGCAGCTGGAAGACCGCAAGCGCCAGACCCACGCGCTGGTCACGCAGCAGCAGGCGCAGGATGCGCCGCAGGTATGCCAGGATTTCCAGCACTTTTTTTACTTTTTTTGCATTTTTTTGCGGCAGGGGATCTTGTCTTTCCATTGTGGCCCCTCTGGCTGCCACTCTTGGCGGTTCACCATAGTCGTCAATAAGGGCCAGCAAGGGGCAGGTATAGGGCAGGCAATGGGGAGTGACTGGCGGTGGGTGGCTTACTGCTTGCATGCTTCAGGATGCACCCACGCAATATGCTTCTGACTTGAATACGGATGACGACCAGGAGGATGAGGTTGCACAGTATGAGGCTTGGAGGGAGCGGGAGCTTCAGCGCATTGCACGTGACAGGTGTGCATCGCATGCTGCGAGGGCTTCCCGATATGGCTCGTCCTTGCCATGTCTGCGAGTGCAAACATGGGATTAGAAGCCACCTTTGCTTTGGCTGTTGTTTTCGCAGGAACTTGCGGCAGGCGGGTGCCAAGGCAGAGGCAGCTTTGGCAGCGCCCTCCAGCGTGCCAGCTGCCGCGGTTCCGCCGCCAAAGAAGAAGTGGAAGTTTTTGCAGGCAAGCTGCTATGGCGATCAAGTGATGGTTACTCCCCCTGCCTTTGCTTATACCGAAGGCATGAGGCATCGTGTTGTTGCAGAAATACTGGCACAAGGGAGCATTCTTCCAGGGCGAGGATGAGGCAGGCGACAGCATATTGGGCGACATCCTTCGTCGCGACTATGATGCTCCGACCGGCGAGGACAAGTTTGATAAGCAGATGCTGCCACAGATTATGCAGGTGCGCGGAGCTCGGTTATGCTGGCGTCACTGTATTTGTTGAAATTCAACCACTTGGGGCCACTTCATGACAGCCCCGTCTACCAGAGTCTCTCAGTCAACGTTACTGCACCTTGATGCTTTGAATCACCTTGTTGTCTGCAGGTCCGCAACTTTGGAAGACGGGGCCGCACCAAGTGGCAGCACCTATTGGCTGAAGACACGATGCAGGCAGCACCCGCGGCAGAGGCCATCCGTCAGCCTCGACAGCAGCGCCAGGATTTTGACAAGCCCAGGCAGCTCCCTACTTGATCAGCATGTGGTGCATTTGAACAAGGCCTGTAGCAGGACAGATGAGGCGCCCTGGACACAAATGCCAGATTGGACAACTACCATGCCGTCGAATCATTGACACAAATGCCAGCCATCAGTTCGTTGCGGACACACAACTGGCCGGAGCTCATCAAGGCGAAGAGAACTTGGGGAGAGAAACATGGAGAGACACTCGGGGTGATCGAGATTTTGGAGGCAAACAGTTGTTCAGGAGAACCTGCACAGGAGGAGGCGTGAGGGAGCCTCATCTGCCAACTGCCAAGGCGTGCTGAGCTTTGTGTGTCCTCCCTATCGCGGCCATGGACTCACCAGGGGTGCTCAAGCGCTGCACGTGCTGTGATGCGCTCGGAGGGATTGTACCGCAGTAGCCGAGCCAGCAGGTCAATGCCAAGTGGATCTAGAGTGGGCACCACTGACTGCAAGTCGCGCGGTCGCCACTGAGGGAAGCAGTCCTGCATGCATATGCGCACGAATGCTGGCTGAGCCTGGGGCGGTGTCGCAAACGAACTGCAGCAAGCAAGGCACCTGGTCACTTTTGCCCACCTTGTAGTCAGGAAGCTGCGACACGCCTGGCCAGTTGGCCTCCGACGGGGTGCCAAGCACCTGAAAAATTTTGTACAGCTCGTCAATTTCCTACATTTGTTTGATGGCAACGAAGCGACTGCGTGGGGATCAGCGCCCCTGTGGACCCAGAGCGGCATAAACCCCCCTGGCAGACCCCTGCCGTCAGCCATTGCGCACCGAGTCGCCAGGAAACAGCGGCTTTTGGTTGACCATTTCTGCAAAAATGCAGCCTATGCTCCACAGGTCCACGGGGGTCGAATAGTGCTTAATGCCCAACAGAATTTCTGGCGCGCGATACCACAGCGTGATGACCTGCATGTGGCCCCTAGCCATGGTTCCGGCTCGGCCACGCTGCTCGAGAGATGGGTAGTGGTACGCAGATCGACAAGTCAAAGCAATGTACCTCGTGTGTATACTGCCTGACAGGGATGCCAAACGCACGTGCCAGCCCAAAGTCCGCCAGCTTCATGGTGTTGGTAATGCGGTCGATCAGAAGGTTTTGTGGCTTCATATCGCGGTGTAGTATGCTGCAGGCAGCCCAGAACACGCACCCAGACGCACAGCTGCAGTCAGAGATGGGCAGCGACATCCCAATGATGCTGCACGCTACACACAGATGAATCATACCGGTGCGAGTGGCAGTACGCTATTCCTTGCAGCATCTGGTACAGAAAGTGCTGCAGGAGCACAGTCGAGTGCCAGGGTACATTCAATGTCTACCCATTACGGGGAGGCTTGCAGCGCAGTGCAGGTAGTTGACGCTCGCCCAGCAAGCACAAGCAAACTCAGAAAAGCGCTAAATTTAAGCTGCCGCACCTTCACCACTGTCTGGTCCAGGTACACCTGCGGATTGGAGTCCATGTGCTTCTTGAGGTCCACGTCCAGGAACTCAAATACCAGGTACAGCTTGCGGTCCTCATGCACAACATCCTCCAGGCTGCAAGAGACGGGGGTCGAGAGCATTGAAATTTGGCTGAATTTCCTGTGGTGTTCTCCCCGCACACATGCAAGACAACCAAGGAGTGGCAACAGCGGCAGCAGTCTCACCACACGATGTTCTCGTGGTTCAGCTCTTTCAGCAGCGAAATTTCCCGAATTGCGGTTGAGGGCACGCCCTCTTCCTCCTGTTCCAACCTGCAAAACCACCCATCACGCCTTGAGAGAAACTGGAAGCTGCCATCTCTTCCAAGGCTAGCTCGCAAGCAGTACTTGGAAGCAATTCAAGAAATAGGCCCAGCAATCCGGTTCTGGAACTGCAGGGAATGCTCACTAGAGCACCTTGCCCCCCCCCACCCCCCCACCTGATTTGCTTCAAGGCCAGCACCCGCTGCGAAACCTTGTCTTTTGCCTTGAACACCACGCCGTATGTACCCTCGCCGATGCGACCTAACGTTTGATAGCGCTCCATGGAGCTGAAACAGCTGCGAGGGAGCGTCACGGGGATACGCTGCCAGGACTGCCCAGTGCCCAGTGACTGGCGGGAAGCAGTAGGCGGGGCAGTCCATTGGAACGCGGCGCATGCAGCTCACTTTGACGGTTGCTACCTGTTTGGTCTTGTGGGCGTGCAGTGAGTGGAATGGGACGGGGAAGCGCAAAGGCTCCCTCCAGCGCAAGCTCGTTCAAGGGCTGTGGGAGATTGAGGACGAAGCAGACAGGCCCTGTGCTCGCTGGCGAAGCGCAATCGGCTTGAGTGATCGCGTCAATCCTCTAGTACCGAAGAGCAGGCCGGCAAGGCAGCAGGCAGGTTGACCGACAGGGGGATCAATCAATGACGCGGTGCATGAAGGACTTCAGAAAAAACAAATCAGCAGTACGGTTGCGCAGTACCAAGTCGGGCAAGTGCACCAATGCAATTACAGCCGCGCCTCGAATTGCAGCTGCGCCTCCACCACCTCAAGCGGCGCCAACTACACCGCCAGGCAGTGGACATGCAGCAGCCTGCGCGCCCTTGCTGGCCCTTCAGGCAGCAGGGCATGCAGCTGATCGGCGCCGTGAGCAGCATCGACGTCTGCGGCGCCGCACCGCACGACTACTGCGTCTCGGCGGGCACGCGGTTGCACGTGTACAATGGCGCCACCTCCGCCGCCAAGCGCCAGTTTGGCCGCTTCAAGGACAGAGCCTACAGCGGCAGCTTCCGTCAGGATGGCAGGCTGATTGTGGCGGGCGGCGAGGACTCTGTGGTGCAGGCACGCAGAATGGGGTGGCCCCGCGGGGCTGTTGAGGCACGACGCCAGCTGGACACCTTCATAGACCTGCCACGCAGAACTGCTCGCAGGTGTTTGACTCAAGCAGCAGAACGCTGCTGCGACAGTTCAAGGGGCACAAGGCGCCGGTGCACGTGGCCAAGTTTGCAGAGGGCCAGCATGTCATAACGGGCGGCGACGACGGGCTTGTGGCGCTTTGGGACGTCACCTCGGGGCAGCAGGTGAGGGCCGAGGCCTCAGCTGCCACATCCAGTGTGGCAGCAAGCAGTGCAGCCCCTCTTGCCTGCCGACTCAGTGCACCACAGTCCATGAACTTGTTCAACATGCATCCCTCGTGCCCTACTGCCTGGCGCAGGTGTGCACCCTGCGTGGGCATACCGATTACGTCCGGTCAGCAGCTGGCAGCCCAGCTAATCCAGATGTGTGGGCAACCAGCGGGTGCGGTGTTTGGTTCCCCCTGTGTTGTGTCTGCTTGCGCCTGAATTCTCTTGGGCAGCCACACACAGCTTGCCGGCAAGCCACGCCCCTTCTTGGACCTGCAGGTATGACCACATCTGCAAGCTGTGGGATGTGCGGCAAAAGCGGTGCCTGGCTGGCGTGGACCATGGGGCACCCATTGAGTCCGTTGCTTTCTTCCCTTCAGGTGTGCTGCATCTCGCCGACATGGAAACTTGTGCTGCAGCAGACACCCTCCCCCCCCTGGCACGACTGATTGATGTGGAGTGTGTCGCCAAAGGGTTGCTATTGGTTGCGAAGATAGCAGCACTGCCTCGGCCTGGCCCCTTGTGTGTTTCAGGGGCACTGCTGGTGACGGCGGGCGGCACAGACATCTGCATTTGGCAAACATTGGGCAGCGGGCGGTTGGTGCAACGTATTACGGCGCACCAGAAAACAGCGACCAGTGTGCTAGTAGCACCAATTTTGGGGGCAGAGCCGCACGTAGTATCGGCTGGCTTGGATGGCCACATCAGGGTAGGAGTATTTTGTTGCCGGCGCCAGCACCAGGCGACACTGGCGGCACTGCAGGACATTTTGGGGCAGCTTACTTCTGCCACTGTGCTCCCTGGGTCCTTCTGTGGCCAGCTGCAATGTTCTTTCGCGGGAGGTTGCCATCATGTGTATAGGCCTGGCACAGTGCGAGCACAATGCAGAACCACACCGCTGTCAATTATTGCAGGTGATTGACGCGGAGACTTATCGGCCCTTCACTGTGCACAAGTACCCTGTCCCTGTCCTCTCCATAGCCGCATCCCCCACTGGTGACCTGCTGGCTGCCGGCATGGCTGATGGCACGCTGTCTGTTCACCGTAGAAGGCATCAGGGATCCCCTGCAGCAGAACCGACACGGTTGCGGTACGGCCTTACGCCTGGGGCAGTTGGCCCAACTCACGCCCAGGCACACCTTGTTTTGCCATCCTGCTGAGTTTTTTGCCATCAGCCGGCACCCATCAGTGACAACACTCGTTTTTCCAACCCCGCCAGTTGCAGCGAGCACATGATGGCGTGCACCCAGGTTGTAGTGTTGTTTCTATGCCTGCAGGTGGAGGCCTCAGCGCGTGGTCGGTGCACGTTCGCACTATGCGGCTCCTAAACTGGGGCAACGGCCCCTACACATGGATTCCGCAGTGGCCGCGCAGTCAAAGGTGAGGATTTCATTGCTGGGCCGCTGTTGCGACGCTATGCCCCTCCCTCCAAGCTGCCCCTGTGCACCTCAGGAGCCACTGCTTGTTGTGCCCTCGGCATGGTTTGATACCGGCTGAATGAATGGTTGCCCGCAGGTTTCGGTACCCCGGCATGAGGAGCTGCTCCTGAAGTTTCGGTTTTCCGACGCATTGGATGCTGCGCTGGCGACCCATCAACATGAGGTTGGTTCCATTGCATGAATCCTGCGATAGTACCATGTATTGCAGAAATGCCGGCTGCATGCTGCCAGTGTGAGGGCGCATCCAGCTATGTTCAGGCAACCGCTGCATGCTGCACCGCTGCAGATTATAGAGAGCGTGGTGGAGGCTTTGTGGCGACAACGCGCGCTGGAAGCCACGTTGGCTGCAGCGCCCGCACAGCTTGCGGCTGCCCTGCTTCAGCACTGCAGGAGCCAGCTGGGCAGGCCACTCTACGCCAGGACTGCCATCGCCATGGCCGAGCGCCTGCTCAGTAGCTGCCCCGCCACGCTCGATGCGGGTGGCGTGGGGCTGGAGCACCTGGAGCGCTTGGAAGGGGCGGTCGCTGAGGAGCTGCGAACACAGGAGCAGCTCATGGGGGTGCAGGGCATGGTGTCCGCCCTTGTTGGCTAGCGCAGCAGTGGCATGGGGGCTTGATGAGCCATAGACTTTAAATGAAAGCAATCGTAAGAGGTCAAGTCAGTGAGATTGTGAGCTTGCTGGTAATCACTCAGTCCACTGCTTTGACCCAACTGGAGGTGTCCCCTTCCAGGGTCAATGGCCTGGGCCACGAGCCTTTCAACGCGCCCCCGCCTGCCCAGGCCTCTTTCAGACGTCCACTCAGCATGGCATCGGCTGTGAGCAAGACCAGAAAGGTGGGGAGCTGCACCGCGCAGCCGATGCGGAGAGGGTCGCCCGTGCAACCAGGCTTCGGGCTAGCTCAACACACCAAAGCAGCACTGATACAGCACACTTATTCAGCCATGCGCTTGCATGACGAGCGACATGGTGGACGGGCCGCCTGGGGCCTTTCTGCTTGCGCACAACACCAACAAGCGGAGGCAACGACTCCAGTGTGCAAACCAGCGCAAACGATGGCTTCAGAGTGCAAACCAGCGCCGCCGACGCGCAACGAGCTGTACCGAGTGCCGCTCCCGGCTGCAACTGCAGGCCGTGGCCGATGGCGTGTTCTACGCCGAGCTCAACGAGCTGCTGATGCGGGAGCTGGGTGGCGAGGGCTACTCTGGAGTGGAGGTGAGCGCAGGGCGCGGCTGGGTGGGCGCGGCGGTGACGATCTTCCTTTTGGCGCGCCACTGCTCCGCATACAAGGCTTCAGTCGGTCAGCCCCACCGGCTCTGCTACTGCCGTGTATCGCAGGTGCGGGTGACGCCCATGCGCACTGAGGTCATCATCCGCGCCACCCGGACTCAGAACGTGCTGGGTGAGCCAGAGGCGCCTGTGGGTTGTGGCACGCGGCTGGGGCCTGGGGCTTGTGGCACGCGGCTGGGTGCCGAACTGGCATATCGCTGCTGGGGCAGCACAAAGCGCTGCAGGCAACATAACTGGAACCCTGAAGTAGTGGGGTGGCCACCTGGCAACTGTTGAGTTGTGCTCGTGGCGCACTTGTCCCTTGCAGGCGTCAAGGGCCGCCGCATTCGCGAGCTGACCAGCGTGGTGCAGAAGCGCTTCAAGTTCCCAGAGGGCTCTGTGGAGCTGTATGCTGAGAAGGTCGGCGCAGCAGCAGCTGTGCAGGGCTGCATTCCAAGCCCAACCCACTTGTCATGAGCACGCCGGGAAACCCACAACAACCCATCTCTCCCCCTTCAGGTGGCCAACCGTGGCCTGTGCGCCGTGGCCCAGGCTGAGTCCATGCGCTACAAGCTGCTGGGGGGCCTCGCCGTGCGCCGTGCCTGCTATGGCGTACTGCGCTTTGTGATGGAGAGCGGTGAGTGGGTAGTGGCTGTCGCGGTAGTGGTAATGGCATAGAGAGGGGTAACGCCAAGCAAAGTTATCGAAAGTAAACCGCCGAGTAGAGGTGGTGTTGAATAACA
>NW_005435062.1:433986-568802 GCF_000147415.1 Chlorella variabilis
GCCTGCCAGACCCCCCCCCACTCCCCCGCAGGCGCCAAGGGCTGCGAGGTGATTGTGTCCGGCAAGCTGCGCGCACAGCGCGCCAAGAGCATGAAGTTCAAGGACGGCTACATGGTGTCCAGCGGCAACCCAGTGCACGAGTACATCGACTCCGCCACCCGCCACGTCTTGCTGCGCCAGGTAGGCGGAGGCAGGAGAGAGGGGGGGGCCCGAGCCAGGGGCGCGTGGGCAGTGGCGCCGCGCTGCCTGTCGTCTCCGCCTTGATGCCCGGTTGCGATGGCGTTGGCGCACTGGCTGTGCTGTCACACGCGTTGGTCCTTTCCCCCCGTCTCCCTCCTCCCTGCCTCTCCAGGGCGTGCTGGGCATCAAGGTGCGGATCATGAAGGAGTGGGACCCCACCGGAAAGGTTGGCCCGCGCACCCCGCTGCCCGACGTCGTCACCGTGCTGGCTCCAAAGGTGTGTGTCACGGGTAGGAGGAGAAGAGGGTGGGGGTCGTGCCTTGAAAAGGACTGCAGGTGGGGCAGTAAGCTGTTTCCGAGGGACAGCCTGCATGGATTTGCACATGGCACTCGTCAGGCAGTGGCCTGGGCTCCCATGCTGCCTGGGCTCCCATGCTGCCTTCACCCCGCGACCTGCTTTTCCTGCACCTTGTTACCTGCTTCAGGAGGAGGAGTATGTGTCGGACCAGAAGCTGAAGGAGAAGGCTGCTCTGTGAGTTGCGCCCTCTGGCCACGAGGTGTCCCGAGTGCTGCATGCATGCTGGCGTCTCCTACTGTAATGTAATACGGCTATACAGTTGAAAGATCCAGAAGGGCTATACAGTTGAAAGATCCAGAGAGCAGGGACAATTCTCTTCGCTGTACTGCGAAATGTAGTGCCCAATCCTCCTCTCCGCCGTAAGGCTCATGCTCGGAGAGGCGATGTGTCAACGCACACTTTGCAATGTGGCCAGCATGCACGGTTTCTGTGGCTGGCCAGCCCTTCTCACACCGGCCACCAGCCGCTCGAGTGGGCAAGCGGGGCTCTTGCCTGCAAGCGGTGGCGCAGCAGAGCACCACTCAAACAACTGCAGTAGGCGCCGTGCAGCCGCTGGCCAGCAAGGTGCTGAGCGGCAGGGAGGTGGAGGAGCGTGCACTCTGGCTCCAGATAGGGCTGCACGAGTCCTGGGGGGAGAGCCAGCGCCGCGTGAGCCAGCAGTGGCAGGGCCTGGAGCTGCTGCAAGCCTACGACAGGTTGGTGCAGCGGGGCTGTGCGGCCACCGCCGCCTGCCCTTGCGCCCCTGCAGCTCCGCACTCTTGCCTGCCCAAAGTCCTGGCTGGGAATGCAGAAAGGTTCACAGCTGTATGCGCGCCTTCCTCCCTCCAGTGTTGGTGGTTAGACAACCTCCTGCGCGGTGGTCACCGACCCGTAGTGGATTGCTCTTTTTTGCTGCTTGCTTGTAGATGTGGGGAGGTGACGAGCGAGTATGCCAAGACGTTCTTCCTGGGCACGCAGCTGATGACTCCAGAGCAGGCCAAAGCCATTTGGGCCATCTACGTGTGGTGCCGGTGAGGGTGATTCCGCAGCACCCGGCTTGGCGTTTCCGTTGCACTGCCGCGCTGCCCTTGGGGGGCTGGATCAACCTTGCTGCTGCTGGGCCGCAGGCGCACAGATGAGCTGGTGGATGGCCCCAACGCGTCGCGCATCACGCCTGCTGTGAGTTGGCGGTCTGGCCGCAAGCGGCGATGCCACACTAGCTGAGGTGATCAGCTGGACGCCTGGCAGACAGTCCATAGCCTCAACCGTGCCTGCCTGCATGGCTGCAGGCCCTGGATCGTTGGGAGAACCGGCTCGACGCGCTATTTGAGGGCCGACCCTATGATGCGCTGGATGCAGCACTCACAGACACCATCTCTCGCTTCCCCGTCCACATTCAGCCCTTTCGGTGAGTTCAGGTTGTCTTCAGGAGCTTCTGTGAACACGCATGACGCTGTGGCAAGTGATCATGCAGCTTTGCTGCGCTGCTGCTTGCAGGGACATGATTGGTGGTATGCGCATGGATCTCGTGAAGTCGCGGTGAGCGGTTGGTGCTGGTGCTCCGAGCCGCAATGATCTGGGTGGAATCGCGCCATGCGCCAGCCCAGCCCTCACGCCTTGCTGGCTGCGCCGCACCTGCAGGTATGAAACTTACGATGAGCTGTACGACTACTGCTACCGCGTGGCCGGCGCCGTGGCGCTCATGAGCGTGCCGGTAATGGGCGTGGACAAGTCGTACAAGGCGGGTGCCGCTGCGGGCTGCCGCGCCACCAGGCCAGCCACCTCTGGGGCTGCCGCATCCAAAACTGCACACTGTGACACAGTACTTTCTTTGTGTTTTCCTTCAACACGGTAATGCCCATCTGGTCTGCAGGGGCCATTAGAGAATGTGTATCGCGCTGCACTGGCGCTAGGCACGGCCAACCAGCTGACCAACATCTTGCGTGACGTTGGAGAGGATGCCTCGCAGCGCAACCGCATCTACATTCCGCTGGAGGAGCTCGCGGCCTTTAAGATTCGGGAGGAGGAGGTGTGCAACACCTCGATGGCTCTTGGCAGCGTGCTGCAGTCATGCAGGCCTTTGATGTGCTGCAACACGTGCAGCGAACCCCTAATTCGCCTCGGTCGTCACTTTGCGGCCTCCATCCGCGTAACTTAAGTCTTGGGCATTGACACTTGCAGGTGCTAAATGGCACACTCTTTGCAGCGAGCACTGGGCGTATTGATGATCGCTGGCGGGCTTTCATGCAGTTTCAGATAGCGCGTGCGCGGCAGGTGCTTTGCAATGTTACCATTGTTTTGTTCACAAGGCCAGGTTGCAGCCATCTTGTTGAGAACTGAGCCATCCCCTGCAGGCGACCTCTTCTGCTCTTATGGACCGACCCTGCGCGTTGTGTGCCCCCCCAAGTCTGTGTGCAGATCTTTGCCGAGGCAGAAGCCGGCGTGAACCTGCTTGATGCCGAAGCGCGGTGGCCTGTCTGGTGTGCACCTTGGGGCAGCCTGCCATGCCCCTTGCCGTGCGCCATGGTGTTCATTCAGCAAAACATACGCTCCCTTGCTCATTCCCTAAGCCTGATCAACAGAGCTGAGGCAAAAATCAACTGGGCTGCGTGCTCTTGATGTGTAGGACGGCGCTCGTCCTGTACCGCCAAATTTTGGACGCAATAGAGGCCAACGACTACAACAACTTCACGCAGCGGGCATATGTGCCAAAGTGGCGCAAGCTGGTGTCGCTGCCAGCAGCCCTGCTGCGAGCAAGGATGTAGCCAGGATGCCGACTAGTACCACCCGACATTTCATTTGATTTCTTTTTGCTCTGTCAGTTTTTTGAGGTCATTTGTGGAGACGTCTCAACTATATACTGCCTCCCTTGCTTCCATGCGGTTCTGATGCGTGCCATTTGGGCGAATGGCACCAACAGAATCTGGCGTTTGGGTCGGCCCGCTCTCTGAAACTGCTTATAATACTGCTTCGCTGTATTCAGGCCGCAGTATTCCTGACGCTGCTCTTGGCAAGAGTACCCCCAATGTAAACACACCACAACATGTTCCACCTCTATTTCTATTCTTTTGTGGGATGCGAGCGTAGCTCGTGTTACACGCTTTGACACAAGCCCGGACAACTACTTCTCTGCCTGGGCATTGTGCTTCTTCGCGAAACGCTGGTTGCGCAGGAACTTGGGATCCATGCTGCATGGCAGGAAGGGAGGGGGTACCTCAGGCCCATGCGCAGAGAAGCACCACACACATGCAGAGACTCTTGTTCCACGGCACCGAGCTACACTCCCGCCAACTGCTCACCCCTTGCGGCTGGCATACCGCTGGCGCTGCGGCTTCTTGATGCCGTTCCTGCAGACAGGCAGCAGCATAGAAATGTAGCAAGGTGCAGGTCCCCAGACAGGTCCCCACGGAGGCCATAGGCGGGAGGCCATGCAACACGGAGCACGCTACAACACAAAACACAGCCAGGTCTGCAAGCACAGGGTCACACACCGATGCGCCTTGCGGCTCTGGTTGTGCGCCCTGCATACAGAGGAGGTGGCGCAAGCAAGTAAGACGCAACAAACTCTGCTGCGTGTTGCTGTGGTCCCCCAAGAAGCAGCTACTCGGCCGCATTGCTGAGGTCGCACTGGCGTGCAACCTCCAGTGCAAACGCATGGAAGTTGTATGTATGTAAGCGTCGGGGAACTCACGTGTGATTCTGCAAAGCAAGGGTGAGAGCAGGCAACTGTTGGCAAAAGCAGAGGCACGCGCGGCGCCCTGGCGCAGGCGGCGGCACCACCGCTGCTGCGGCCGGTGTGGTATTTTGAGGCGCGCGAGCCGCTGCCGGTTTGAGCCGCTTGCCGGCTGCAGATGTCCGAGTGTATGTCAGCACTCGCCGCACGTCAGTCTCGACCGCATCATGCTTCTGCTGCATCTTAAGAGCCCCACCCCTCACCTTGCTCTTCGCCATCTCTGCTGCGCGCTCCCAGATATGAAAGGCCCGTGGACGCCGAAGCGGTGCCCAAGGAGGTCGGGCGACTTAGATCCAGGTGATGAGTGGGACGTCAAGCCTCGTCTGCTCTGCAACTCAAACTGTGTGGCTGATCATTTAATGTGAGGGTATCATCTTCTTGTTCTGTCCGCGACCGTGCAACAAACTTGAAACTTGCTGTCGGCCCTACCTGCACCTTCCAGAAACCACCCAGCCTGTGTGCTTTCCGGCTTGATGTCTATCATTGATAGAGATTTCGCAGCAAATGCCCGCTCAGGCAGTAGGCGGCACCACCACCAATCTCCTGGCTGCACCTTTCAACAACTTTACAATACGAGTGTATGATTGGGGAACATCAATTGATGCGCTCTCTCAAGAAGAAGAAGAATTGGCAGTTACACGTCCTCCGTAGAGTCCAGGCCTCACATGTTCTCTGGCAGAATCCGCCGCTGCGCCGCGAAGAAGGGCTCCTCCTCCTGCATCCAGGGGCGGTCGGGGGCTCCAGAATGTGATGGCAGATGCCATGCTTGGAACAACAGGTAGCAGGCAATCCATCCACATCCGGCGGCAGCCACGGCCGTACCTTGTAGTCAAACGGCACATAGTTCCGCTCCTCGTCATACACGTGGCAGTGCGTGAAGATGTACTGCAGGCGAGAAGACAGCAAGGCGAGAAGACATCGAGGGCTTGTGCATGGCAGAAAACAGCGGAGAGTGATGCTTCCAGGCTTGATATGCAGCGCTGCAACACCCCGCCCACCTTGAGCATGCGTGGGTTGAGTGAGCACTCCGTCATGTACTCGCCCCAGTTCTGCAGGCCGAGCACACTCGCTCCTTCAGCAAATTTCCTGGTTCGGCGCCAGGGGGTGGGGCCAGAGCAAGATCGCTGCGGGCAAGCGTGCACGCACGCGCAAGCAGCTCACCTGGCGCAGGCTGTCAGTGGCCGCCCGCAGGTTGTACCAAGGGATCTTGGACATCACGTGGTGTGGCACGTGCACGTTGATGTCAAAGCACAGGAACTCCACCCACTGCAGCACTCGGCAGCGGCGGCCGCCACGCCAGCAGTCAGCACCTGCCGTCAGGGGTGGTTCGGCTGATGGTGGGCACGTGCAGCACTGCCCCCGCTCTGCCTGCGGGCCTGGACAGCTGCTGAAAGCCCAGCGCCACCCCTGCACGCACCCGCGGGTAGTCGCAGTGCACGGTGCCCGACAACTGCGCCTTGGCCGCGTTCCACTCGCTAGCGGGCTTGAAGGGGATGTGCGGCGCGGTGTGGTGCACCACGGTGAAGGTGCCTGCAGGGCGGTGGAAGTGCGGACATGCCATTTGCCAAAGGCCCGGTGCCGGCAGGGGGATGCAACTTCCTATTTGAGCAAAAAGCATGCGCACTCACTCATCCAGAAGTGGTAGCCCAGCCAGGGCATGAGCCAAAACTTGACCAGGCCTAGCCAGCCGGTGTAGTACACAATGAGTGGCCAGCCCACAGCCATGAAGAGGCCCACCGCCGCCAGGCTGGTGAGCACGCGTGGCCTCTGCTGCTCAGTGTACCTGCGCTCAAGGCGGAGCAGCGATGCACCACAAATGAGCAGCGAGGATGACAGCGAGGCCAGTCCGGTCGGCGCGCTGCCCTCACTTGTTCAAGTCGAAGTGCCAGATCGCCCAGTGGCCGACGGATGCCCACAGCTTGAGTGGGCTGCCCAGGAAGGTTTTGTACAGGAAGCGCTCAACCGGGCTCCACTTCTCCATCACCTCCCGCTGCACTGGGTGCCAAGCGGTGTCCTCCACCAGCCTGCACGCGGAGCAGTAGCGGGGCAGTGCAGGGCGCGTGCAGGGTTCAGAGAGGTAGACAGCGGGCGCTCGATAATGGGCGCCAGAGGGAGCGCGTCGTGCAACCACACACCAAGGCGCTCACTTGTTGGTGTGCGCGTGGTGCTGGTTGTGCTTGATGCGCCAGGGCTCAAAGGGATAGATGAGCGGCATGAACATAAGGGTGCCCACAATGTCCTCCACCAGCTTGTTCTTGCTGAAGGAACGGTGGCCGCAGTCGTGGCCGACCACAAACCACTGCGGCGGCGGGGGCCGGCGTAGGCACACATGGAAAGTGAAGCCCAGAGTTGCCAATGGTGTGCATGGCAACTCATTTTGCAATGTAGGCCCCCCATGCGCTGCCTGCTGCCAGCTGGCGCCAGCGGCGGCGACTCACCCCAGTCATGGCGGTGCCAGACAGGGCCCAGGCAAACGGCAGCAGTGGGGCGGGGCAGATGGAAATGAGGTACAGCGAGGCTGCAAAGGAGGTCACCGCAACAAACACCGCCGACCAAGCCTTCCACATGTTCAGCTCAAACACCTGCGCGGCCAACAGGCTTGCCGAGGTGAGGCGATGCCGGGGTTGAGGCAGAGCGGGCTGCAAGGCTGGGAGCAGGGTGTGGGAGGCCCAGTGCAATCACCCATGCACCTCCGGTGGCATGGTCTTGATGATGTCCTGCAGCGTCACGTCGTTGGGCAGCTCCTTACCGATGGACCTGCAGCGACAGGCCTCGCTGAGCTGCAGTTTGCAGAGCGCAAACTGGCATTGGCGTTGGCTGCGGTTGCGCCACATCAGTTGTGGCGCCCCTCACCTGAAGCCAAACTGCTTGGCCAGCTCCTGGCGCTGATCGTCACTCAGCTGGCCCACCTGGGGCGGGCAGGGAGCCAGGCCCACATCAACCGCAGAAGCAGCCTTGCGGACGGTAAGGTGGCGGCGGCGAGTCGGCAAAGCCGGTGCGCCGGGGCGGCGCTGGCAGCGGCTGCCCGTGGTGAGCACCACAGAAGGGGCACGAACTGCCTGCGGTGACAGGGAGGAGGGGAGGGTCCCTTTCCTGCCTGAGTGGGGGAGGTGGGTAGGGGCACGCAGCCCAAATCGCCTCAGCCTCCAGTGCCTTGCCCCACCAATCAACAGCAGCAATCAAGCCAGCGCAATTCAGCGTGACAGCGGGCTCCTGGCAGCAGCGCCTCTCAGCGCCACACACCACTCCGAGCATCGTATCTGGTCGAGGGCCGCGGGGGCGTGGCCAACGAGCTTGGGGACAGTCTGTGCTCCTCCTGAGAAGAAGAGGAGTCGGGAGGTGCCGGATGTGGGTTGTGAGGGCTGAATCAACGACGCAGCACTCTGGCCACATCATCACTTCCATCTCATCTATCTATTAACAAATTGAGCCCTGTCTGTGAGCATTCACGTTAGATTCCAATTCCATAGGAATGAGAAAACGAGCAGCGTGGACGTGCCGCCGCCGCCGCCGCCGCCGCCGCCGCCGCCGCAGCAGCAGCAGCCGCCGCCCCAGCAGCAGCAGCTTTGCGTTCATGAATTTTTTACTTCAAGGCACCCGCGGCAACGGAATGAAGATGTTTTGTAGAGGGCATGGTTGGGATGACGGATAACTGTGATTGCCGCACACCCGGTGGGCAGGGTTATGGTCCCCCGCACACCGCCAGAGCGTTCTGAGCAAAGAACCTCACGTCGCTGTCCTTGTCTGTGCTAAGCTCCGCCAGACAAGGGCGAATTGTCTGGCTGATGGCGGGGGGGTCGGACAGCGTCGCCAGCTGCTGCAGGATCTTGGCGGCATTGAACTTCACGTTGGGCACGCGGTCCTGCAAGGGCAGGCACAAGAGGGGTCGCAATGCAATGCAGGGCACGCAGCAACGGCCGAAGAGGCCCGCCCTGGCAATCCCACACCTTGGAGCAGGCCACCACGGCGGGAAGCATGCTGTTGTGCACCACGTCCTTGTGCACCGACCCCGCCAGGGCGCCGATGGCACTCAACACTGTCATGCGGTGCAGGTAGTTGTCGCTGTTCATCAGGGCCAGGACCTGCAGCAGGCAACGGCAAGCCAGGTAACGGAAGAAAACACAAAAATAACACTGCTGCTGAAAACACACACGCACGGCCACCCACCTGGGGCACAATGTGCTCGCGCGCCCAGTCTGGTCCAAACTCTTTGCCCACTGCTTGCAGCACCTGAATGGCCGCCTCCCTGATGCTGTACACAGGGTCCTGCACAACAAAGACAGCGGTGGGTGCTATCCACTTTGCAGGAGGATATGCAGGAGGATGCACCTGCAAGTGCAGGAGGAAGCAAAAAATGAACAAAATGCCGCGCTGGCAGCCCCACTGCGTACCTGCAGCCAAAGCATGCACTGTCGTCCCAGCTTCTGCTGGAAGAGCTCAGCCCCTAGCTGCGGCGGTGCCAGGACCAGGGGGTGGTGTGTGTGTGGGGGGGGTATTGGGGATCTGAAAGGAAAATCGAGAGGAAGTCCGAGCATAGCCGAGTGCCAGCAGAGCGACAGTCAGAACACAAATAAACACACCCACCTGTGTCGCAAGCATCGGTGTATGCTCAATGATTGCCTGCCGCACGCGCCAGTGCTTGTCGGTTGCAAGGTCCTCCACCGCTGGCAGCAGCGTCTGCGCCAGCAGCTCGATGCCAATCACCTGCACCAGGGATAGTAGCTTGCTGCGGAAGTCAATGCAATGCGGGGCCTGCACCTGCGCCAGGCAAGTCGGTAAAAGCAGCGCAGAGACGACATATGAGGTACCTGATTGACGGCCTGCAGCTTGCCAATGATGGCCAGCCGGACATCCGGCCAGTCATCCTTCAGCAGGCTTAGGAATAACGGCAGCAACTGCTCCACTGTGTCGCCCTGCGTCGAGCAGCGCCAGGGGCAGGTCAGGGCGAAGGCTGATCCAGCGCCAGTATTCATGGCTGTGTGGGAGCGCGCCTGGCGCCAGACACTGGTGATCAAGCGCAGGGCGAGTCAAGTCACCTTGCCCAGGATGGGCGCCAGCTCCATGACCACCGTCGCCAGGGCTGACCGCACCAGCTGGTTGGCATCGCCGCCAATATCCTTGACGCGGGGCAGCAGCTGCAAAGACAAGTGCATACCATCAGTGGGTCGTTCGCAGTGAAAGACGCAGCTTGTTCCACCGGTGACCACCATATCTGGCAAGCCCAGCCATCACCCAGCACACCTGGCTGGTGACGTCAGCCACAGGGAGGAGCCTGGCGAATGCCGACAGTTTGCCGGTTGCTGCTGTGCGCACTTCGGGTTCATTGTCTCTGCACAAAGAGCGCGAAGATCACAATTATAATGCCTCGTATGAAGGGGCATGGAGGCACGGCGCACTGCTAGTTGGACTGATGCGGTGTGCCAGCCAAGTGCATTGGTTGCACCTGAGCAGCTGTAGGTAGAGCGGCAGCAGCTCTGAGCTTGCAGTCTCAGCCCCCAATGCTTCCGCAAGGGCTGGCAGCTACAGGCATGATGGAAGCTTGGTGAGGAGCCATGCCACAGCCAAACAGTCGCTGCACCTGACACAACACATGCATGCGCAACAAACACCGTACCTGCTGCACCGCGTTGTACCGCACGCGCCAGGACTTGTCCTGGGAACACTGCACCACTGCTGGCATCACAGGGTTTGCCACCTCCTCCCGCGGCAGCACCTTTGCCAGCGCCCCCGCTGCCTCCACTGCATGTAGCAGCGCAGCAAAGCAATGAAAGGTTTTCATCTGCCAAAGACAGAAGGTGCAGATGTAAGAGGCTGGCATGGTTACCTGCAATCAGCCGCACGCTGTCCTGGTCATCTCGAGTAAGATCCACAAACGCCGGAAGGATGTCCTCCCTTATGTGCTGCGGCTCCAGCATCTCTGAAAAAGGCGCCAGTGCCTGCAACCCAGGTCGACCCAGCATACAATTAATTCGCAATCACTAATTGCAATGCTTTCCACAAAACCGGGCCAAGGCAGGCGTGGATGTCATAAAGCCATGCGCAATACCTGTGCTGCTGCTCGCCGGACCATGGGTGTCTCATCGTGGCACAGTTTAAGGAATGCTGCCCGAAGCTCGACACGGTTTTGCTCCTGCAACCGCCACAAACATGTGCAGCTTGACTGACATGCCAAGCCGGTTGCAGGCAGACATATTGCATCCCTGACAACAGATGATGCAGACCAAAATGGCTGAAGGTGGCGTGTGGCTGACAGCGGGCAACAGCTCTGCACCTGTGCTGGTGGATATGCCGTGGCAAACAGCTTGCAGGCCGACACTCGTGCTGGCCATTCCCTGCCGGCCAACCTCTGCAGCATGACATGTTCACGACGTGGCGCGTGGGCAAGCCTCTACAGCCCAAGGTTTGACAGCACAGCTGCTTTGTCACGCCGGCCCCCGGCTCAACCCACCTGGAGCAGGGGCAGCAGGTGCTCTTGCACACTGCCCGCCGGCATCTGCGCAGTGATGCTGCAGATGGAGGCCACGGAGCGCTCCCGCACCACTGTCTCGTCCACCGTGGCCAGAGCCTCGAGCGGCGCCAAAAGGAAGTGCGCATACTGCGCACCGCCCACCAGTGGCACAAACTCGCCTAGCTCCTCAGCCAGCGCCAGCAGAACCTCATCTTCGTCATCCACACTCTCATTGACAAAAGGGATCAGCTCCCTGCGCGTGCGCTCCTCGCCTAGAGGCGGGCAGGGCGGGTGTGTGTGTGGGCGGGGGGGGGGGGGGGTCGCGCAACGGCAGGCAAAGGGCGGCGGGCGGGCGCGTGGTCAACCCCCGTGTTGGTGGCGGTGGTGGCCGCTGGAGACCGCGGTGCCTTACCGAGGGCCTTGCTGATCACAGCGAGTTTCTTCACCGAGGTGAGGCGCTGCGAGGGATCCTGAGAACGAAGCGAGTCAATCAGCAGCGCTATGGGTGCCAGCGAGTCGTCCATCGCAGTGCGCAAGTGCGGGGGCGGAGGCGGGGGCGGTGACCTGGTCAACACGCCGACAGGCGCGCTCGTTAGTGGCTCAAGTTCTGCGTGAAGAGGGGCATAAAATCGAGAGGGCCGGCACGCAAGGTACATGAGAAGGTACAGAACGCCTCGGCGAGCAGCCTCCTTCATGCGATTTTGCCACCCTCCCACACGCCCTCCGATCGGTTATAGCATTGATGGGTCCGAAGTCAGGCGGGCCCAAGAAGCTCGTGGTGAAGCTCAGGGAGGCTCCTTCGATCACGCACCCCGAAAATGACAAACAGAGGGACCACCTCCGGGCGGCCGTCAGGGCTATTCAGGCTCGCTCCAACAATACGCAGCGCACTCTAGAGGTGTTCAGCTTGGAGGAGCTGTTCAGCAGCGTGCAGACGCAAGTGGAGGCGCAGCAGGGTCCTGCGCTGCACGCCCTGCTGGGCGACGAGTTCGGCAGCTGTGCGGCGGCAGAAGTGGCGGCACTGGCGTCGCACCTGGCGCTGGACACCACCACCTTTCTGCAGCGGCTTGTGGCCCTGTGGGAGCACTATTCCCACCACCTCGACCTGATCAGGCCAGTAGCACTGCCTACGGCAGCCACGCCAGTGCACTGGTGGCACTCTGCCCGCAGCCCATTCAACCACCCACTCTGCATCGCCCTGCTCTTGCCTTGCAGGCAGGTGTTTCTGTACCTGGACCGTGCCTATGTGGTCAGCAACCCCGGGACGCTCAACGTGTTCCAGCTGGGCCTGCATCAGCTGCGCTGCCAGCTGCAGGCGCTGCCACATGTGCGGGAGGGCGGTGGAATCTCTGTTGCCCGCCATGCATTGCACTTTCTGGACTTTGTCTTGCGGTTTGCACTTGAATGCTGCATCTTCTCGAGGCTCATGGTTCAATGCCATGCCTGTCTGCCGCTTCTCCAACCTTTTACACAGCTACCTGCGATGCCTTGCACAGGTGCACCAGCGAATAGTGGATAGCATGCTGCAGCTTGTAGAGGCGGAACGCAGCGGCGAGGCAGTCAACCGTTACCTGCTCAAGCACACAGTGGCCATGCTCACCAATCTGCGGCTGTACGAGGATGGGGCACGCGACATGCTGCTCAGCAGTGCCATACAGTACTACAACCGCGAAGGAAGCAGTTTGATTAATGTGCGGCAGGGCATGTGGTGGGGGTGCATTTCACATTTACGCTGCTGGCTTTGCCTGCTGCACATTTTGCGACACATCGGGTCGCTGTGAGAACTTTTGACCCCCGATGGCAGGGATGATCTTGAATGCAGTTGCACTAACACCAGGCGGATCTGCTTGCCACCTCCCTTCCTGCCGCAGGAGCTGGAGCTTGCCGCCTACCTTGTGCACTGTGAGCGGCGGCTGGCAGAAGAGTTCAACCGCTGCGAGGCGTATCTGGGGTTCGCACTTCGTAAACCGCTGAAAGACATTCTCGACCAATGCCTGCTGGAGGCGCACATGAGCAGCATCTTAGACAGCAGCATGCGGCTGCTGGCGTCCTGCCAGGAGCAGGACCTTGGACGGCTATACAGGTTGGTTGGAAATGTGATGACAGAGGCAACAAGTGAAAGGAGCGGTTCACGGCCATTTTTATGTGTTTTGCCCACACATTAAAATGCCCATCTGCAAACAGCAAGCCTTGCTGCACTTTTCTTGTGCAGCATGTGCGCTCGAATAGGCGCATTGCAAGGGCTGCGGCTTGTTTTCCGCGATTACATCAGGACTGCTGGGTCTGCTGTGGTGATGGATGAGCACAAGGTGGGTTGGCCGGATAGAGTGGTCGATGCACATGCTTTGTTGGCTTTCCAATATCAAAATTGATCCATTTGATTCCGTTACGTGATGGGTGGCCGTTCTGCTTTGCTCTGTAGGAGGAGGAGATGGTGTCGCGCATGCTGAAGTTCCGTGCGGACATGCTGTCTGTTCTACGCAACAGCTTCGCCAACCATGCCGAGTTTGCCCAGGCACTGAAGGAGGGTGAGCGTCAATGGATTGGAATGCTTTTGGAATGTGTATGCACACTCCAAGGTAACGGAGGCAGAGGCAAACATCTGCACATACTTGCCAGCACATACTTGCCTGTGGCAACTGCAGGGTTCGAGGCCTGCTTGAATTCCCGCACAGACAAGCCAGCCGAGCTGATAGCTAGGTATTTGGACAGCATTCTGCGGCGCGGCAGCAAGGCGGGGGCACAGGAAAGCAGCCTGGAGGAAGTGTTGGATGCGGCGCTGGCGCTGTTCCGCTACGTCCAGGTGAAAGGGAAGGGCCTGTCAACCTCGGTTTTCCCCTGATGCCCCTTTCACCCTGCTGCCTCGCCCCCGCTGAGCTGCTGGGCGTCAGGCAGGGTCTGTCTGCCCGCAGATAGTCGGGCCCAGTCCCGCCCACTCGCTGAGCGCCTGGAGCTGTACATAATCACTCACATGTGTCCTTTGTGGGCCCCATTCCATTCACCAGGGCAAGGACATCTTCGCCGCGTATTTCAAGCGTATCATGTCGCGCCGGCTGCTCATGGGCCGGAGTGCCAGCATGGATGCGGAGAAGCTGTGCATATCAAAGATCAAGGCAGAATGTGGACCCCAGTTCACAAACCAGCTAGAAGGGATGCTCAAGGTATGTTGGGATGCCCTGCGATTTGGTATCCATGTTCTATTTCTTTTGACTAGGTCCGCTGCTCCTATATTGTGTTATCAGGATATTGAGATCTCAAGCGATATCATGTCCGGCTTCAAGCATTACATTGCAGCGAAGCCAGGGAGCATTGTGGACATGAATGTGCTGGTCCTCACCAGCGGCTTCTGGCCCAGCTACCGTGCTTTTGACTGTCTGCTGCCGACTGAGCTGGTTCGGGCTCAGAAGGTCGGTGCTCAGGAGCAACCTGTGTTTCTACAACGACCTGGCTGTTTCCTGTGTATGCAATATGTGCTTTTTTATCTTTGCTACCCATGCTCGTCTGCAGGAGTTTGCAGAATACTATCTTTCAAAGCACGGCGGTCGAAAGCTGGCATGGCACAGCACCTCTAGCAACTGCGTAGTGCGAGCGCAGTTCCCGATGGGAGTGAAAGAGCTGCAGGCATCGTTGCACCAGGTGCGTGCATGACAAATGCTGCGGTGCGTCTCGAAATACAGGCACGGCTGGACCTTTTTCACTACAACTATTCTGACAACGCAGGCCACCGTTCTGCTGCTGTTCAATGAGAGCGAGCAGCTGACGTTTAGCGAAATTCAGGCAGCTCTCAAATTGGAAGATAGCGAGCTGCGGCGCACTCTGGCCAGCTTGTCGTTGGCGAAAGAAAAGTGAGGGTGGTGATGGTGTGGGTGGGGTGGGGCGACGTGTATACCACTGCGATTATTCCCAACAACTTCCAATGATTCCTACTTGCACCGCATTTGTGATGGATCTCTACTCAACAGTGTTATGTGTGTGTTCCTGCAGGGTGCTGCGCAAGGAGCCGGCCAGCGCTGAAATCGGCCCCCAGGATGTGTTCAAGTTCAATGAGGCCTACACCTCACGGCTCTTCCGTGTTAAGATCAACAACCTGCAGATGCAGTGAGTGCCGGGCTTGACGTTGTGGCGCACTATCGCCACCAAACCTACTTCCATTGCATCAGCGCAGGTACTCAAAGGCACACAATTCAAATTGTCACCTGCAGTGACAGCGATGAGGACAGCAAGAAGACCAACGAGCAGGTGCTGCAGGACCGCTTCCATCAGATAGACGCTGCCATTGTGCGCATCATGAAGATGCGCAAGTCGCTCAGCCACAACCTACTCCTGGGCGAGCTGGCCTCGCAGCTGCGCTTCCCCACGGGGCAGGTGAGCAGCAGAGATGCTTGCAGGGGCGTTTGCTCACCAGCTGACCGCAGCGGGAGCACAATGCATTGTTTGATGACTTTTACCACCAAAAGTTGCCTTTATTGTGATGCAGGCAGATGTGAAGAAGCGCATAGAGTCACTGATCGACAGAGAATATTTGCAGCGCGTGGAGCATGGCTACGAGTACTTGGCATGACTCCACAAAAAATGCAAGATGCTTGCAAAAACAATGTAAGATGCTTGCCAATTCGATATTCATAATTGTTAGTTGAATAGGTCATGGGGTTACATGGATGATGTTTCAATAAATTATGGATGGTGGTACTTGCAGGCGGGCCCAAACTTGCATTCACCCGTCTTTTGATAGAATGTGCACACTGGCTGGCCAGGGCGCACGGGCAGGCCCCGGGGGTTGAGGCGGACTGCAAACTCCGCTGGATGGTGGTACTTGCACAGCTCCCCGAACCGGCAATGGCCGGTCTTCTGGTAAAAATCACACACTGGCTGTCCAGGACGCTGAGGGAATAGTGCCACGCTTCCCTGCTCGTCTTGCACTATGCTCACTGCACATGAGACCGATGAAACCAAACCGCAGTGTCAGGCCAGCACTACGCAGCAGGCGCGTGCACTCTGGGCTTGAGTGCATGCGTGGGCTGACCTGGGGCAATGTCGTGTTCAGGCAGTGAAGGCTCCAGCAGCAGCCCTGGTGGCAGGCGAGACCCTCGTGCAGGCCGTGCTCCACTTGCCGGAGCAGATGCCAGCTGCTGCATGGGTGTGGGCGTGCTGCTGCTGGGTGCCCCCCCGCCATTCGACGTCAACTGGCCGGATGCTGCCCCCGTCTGCCGCTCCAATGGCTCATGGTGCACTTGCTCCAACAGCTTGGCAGGCGTTGTGCCTACCTCCGCAGACGGCAGTGGAGACACCTTAGGTGCAAATGCCACCGCCGCCGCTGCGGCGCTTGCTGCCGCAGATGCGTGCTTTGCAGCCTGTATGGCAGCGTCTGCTGCCAATAGCGGGTCCACAACAGGTGCCATACTGCTCTGCGTCGACTCATCTAATCGAGCCGCCTGCTGAAGCCTGCTGCTGCTCCCCATGGCCGCTGCATCTGCTGCGAGCAGAGGCTGGCAAATTGATCGTGGTGCCATGTGATCCAAGAGAGCAGCTGCTTCAGCTGGGAAGTAGGGCTGCACACGCAAGCCGGGGGTCGACCAGCAGCAACCAGTCGACAGAGATAGGAGTGGTCAGCGGCACCCATCAGGTTGCACTCGTGGTTCCCATTGCTATGCTGCTGCACCATGCAGCCGCACCTGGAAGACGTGTTCCTGTGAGCACCACTTGAGCATGAAGTAGTAGCAAGTCATCAGCAAGCCGGGGTACCTGCATTAGATGCCAAGTGGACCATTTTGCCATGTTGCGAGGACAGGCAGGCAAAACATAGGGGCACAATCGTCTTGTTCCTGGCTGGCGGACCAACCTGCCCGCAAAGTAGCCCAGGAAGCCGCCGGGCAGGGGCCCAATCTTCTTCTGCAGGTCTGCCGGGAGCTCTCTGCAATGGCCAGGCATGGTGTGTGTGGGGGGGCGCGCGCGCGAGTGCGAGTGCGCATGCTGCACAATATGTTGTGCTCAAGATCACCCCTCTTTGCTTCAGCTGGGCACCTGAAGTGGTTGTGCTTATTGCGAATGACTCGAAGAAGGTCACGCAGGCTGCTGTAGCTATACTTGCGATACTTCCCTGCAAGGCAGGTTGCCCCGTTTGCTAGGAAGCCGCTGGAGGCTGTAATCACACCTGAAAGGTGCAGTCTCGCTGCTTACCCAAGTTGTTCACTAGGCCACTATCCATCAATGCTGCCCAGCTGCCACCAGAGCCAAAAGCATCTTGTGTACAGCACTCCAGCGCCTCGTACATCGTGCGGTCCTCCTGACCATGAGAAAAAGCGAACCTGACAAGTTTAAACTCGCATGAAATGTGAACAGAGGCGATGCATGTACACAGCTCAAGTGCAGCTGCATGCGCACCGCACGGTCTTCGCCCTCAACGCGGTCGGAGACCGCGATCAAAAAGGCTAGCCGCTGTGGCGCTGGCCACCACACTGGATGTACCATCACGGAATGCATGGCGGGTCGGCAATCTGGATCTGCAGGAAAAAGAATGCTATCAGAAAGCTGATATGGCAGAAAGCTGATATGGCAGAGTAGAAACCAAGGACCCAAAAGGGTCAATACCATGGCCACCTTGAGGCTCGCAGCAGCCGCGAATCAAGTTGACTGCCTCCGGAAGGTGCCGCACATGCTTCAGGTTTAGGCGCAGCTGTAGAATGTTGGGGTCTCGCTCGTACAGCTCGCCAAAGGGGTGCTGCCCTCCCGTCAGGCAGTAGTGCAGCAGCAGGCCAAAAGCAAAGACATCAACTGCACAGGATGTGTGGACGTGGGTAGTTCAGTTCATCGAGCATCCGCTGCCTCAGCCACCCACTTGCAGAACCTTACCTGAATTGGTTTGCCGTGCAGTGCCGCCGCTACGACTAATTAACTGCTCCGGCGCTTGCCACCCGCTGCTGCCTCCAGATCCAACTGACTCGAAGCTGAGTTGCTCAGGCACAAGTCGCTTGCTGAGACCCATGTCCGAGAGTTTTGCCCTGTATGTCAGCCAGAAGCACACCTGCTTAGGGTTTGCTGCGCCACTCAGACAACTTCCTATTCACATGAAGAGCAGGCAGGAAAGTTTGCCCACCTTCCGCTCTCAGTCAGCAGGACATTCTGCGGCTTCAGGTCGCGGTGCACAATGCCGCGCTCGTGCAGCGCTGCCACCCCATGGCCAATGTCAGCGGCAATCTGATATGCAAACGACGTGGGCTTGCCATCGGGCCCAACAAACTTGCGCCGCACTGCCTCACTCTGCAACAATGAACTATGAGTTGAATGGCATGGCTACCGACCGGAACAGGAAGCTGCACTGGGGGGTGGAGAGGCAGAGCAGCATGAAGTCAGCCCGAACCCAGAAGCATCAACTGCGCATTCACCTGCATGGCATCACTCAGAGTGGCTTTACACTTCTCCAGCGCCATGTACACAAACTCGTGATCCTCTTCCATGGCAAAGCACCTACAACATGTTTGCAAACAAGTTTTGTATCAGCATGCAATTCCAAAGAGCACGAGGCAGCACTGGCCGCACACATGCGCACCACGTTGGCGCCGCGTCATGGTACAAAGCGGCTGCCTACCTGACAATGTTCGGGTGCTCATCCGCCAGAATCAAGGCGTTGATTTCCTTCCGTGCCATCTCGTAGAACTGCCGCAGCATGCGCTTCACTGCCACGGGTCGACCATCCAGCTCGCCTGAGAAGACAACTGTCCCCCCGCTGCCATACCCCAGCACACCAGGCCCGACCTGCAGGGAGACACAGCTGCAGCTTGGAAAAGCTGAAAAATGCTTTAGCGGAGCAGGATATAATGTCCGGGATGAGCAACATGCATGGCGGCACAAACGGAAGGCATAGTGGCAAAACTGAAATTGCACTCGCCCGCATGCGCCCAACCAAGATGACACCATCTTTGACTTGCCGAGCCTGAATGGCGGGGTTTGTCAATCCATCTGCCATGGCTGAGCTGCTGGGCAGGCTGTCGTCCTCTTGGTGTCCAAGCTGTGGCTCGTGAAGGGAAGCCGTCAAGCCACCCACCGAGGGTGCCTGCTGGCCTTTCACGTCCAGCAATGCCGCTTGCTGCATCAAACCCTTGACATGGTTGCTTAACTGTTGATGGTGTGGCTGACGTTTGCTGTTGCCACCCTTTCGCCGACCCTTGCTGCTGGGGGTCCCAGCTTGGATTGCAGTGCTCTGGCTGCTTGGTGCAGCCACAATCACCGACTGCTGCTGCTGCTGGGTGGTCGCTGCTTGTCGCCGCAGTGTCCATGCCACCACAATCACTGATGCTGTGGCTCCCAGTGCTGTGCCTGCAAGGAGCACAACCCAGCTGCCAAGCCGCTTCTCCTCTAGCTGCCTCTGGGTGAGAGGGACTGCTGCCGAGCCGTTTGCTGATGACGGCAGCAGCAGGAGGCTGCTGGCACTATACCGCTGCACAACATGCACGCCAAGCACGGTGGATGCACAGTAGCCAGAGTCGAAGGCCATGGGCTTGCACTGCAAAGACGCATGTTGGATCAGCTGACCTCCATCAGCTGACTGGCGCCGCTGATGCTGATGGAAGAGTTCCAGTGCCCCATCTTGGGCGCTATCCATAATCTGCCGCTCCCGCACCAGCTGCTGCTCTGTGGCATCTGGCATCTGGCATTGCCCTCCCCCAGCTGCCCCTGCTCCTTTTTCTGCACTGGCGGCCTCAAATGTGAGGTGCGCTGCGGGGATGCCAAACAAGCTGCCCTTCTGCGCCACCAACACCACAGCATCGCTTTCTGCTCCGCTGCCTGGGCCGACACTTGCGTCGGCAGGAGTGGGCAGCAGGGCAGCATATGCAACCGCGGCGGAGGCTGGCGCCATGCCCTGCTGCTGCCGAGGGCTTAACAAGTTGACACCGCTGTTGGCCAGGTAAGCAGCCAAGGGCAGCGCATCAAACCGGTGCAACCACTGCTCCCAGCCGTCCCCTGCAATACAGAGGGACGCAGTCAGGCATCCTCATGCACTTTACCAGTTTGCTTCATTTCAGCAGCTCGTGCCACACACAGGTGCAACAACCAAACCACTGCACCCACAGTAGCAACATCGCCCAACATCTTTCCTGGGTGCGTGCAGCGCAGGGAGAAGTCGGGCCCCACAAGCAGTCTGATGTCTGCAGGCGCGATGTGTGCTTCGGGCTGCTGGGGCAGGGCTTCTGCGCTGCCAAGCACACCTGCAACATGAGCAGGACACAATAAATGACCCGAGTTTGAGAGCGGTCTTGCATAGTACATCGTGAGCTGTCGCAATCAATCGCAAACCTCTGTCGTCCACGTCGCCAAACTGCCACACTTCCAGGTCGGACATTTGATTCACCCGCCCCCACGTCACATTCCACTGGAGGCCATACTGCGCCAGGAGGGGCGCATGCAGCTGCATTGACTTCAGCAACCAGTGGCATCCAGTGGCAGGTGGTAAGGAGGCAAGCAACTTTGCGGAAACACATACAGGCATCACAGAGGAGCGAACCTTGCCTGCGGGTGTACTGATCGCAGGATATAATCCTTGCGCCCAATGACAACCACACTGCTCAGCTCAGTGTCAAGGCCAGACTCTGCACCTGCAGCGCGCAAGGGAAGACGCGGCGCACTGGGCACCCCGCTAGTGGGCACTAACTTGGCACAATTCTGAGCGATAAAGCACGCTCTCTGCAGTCATGTTGCGGATGCCCAAACGCTTCACAATATGGCGTACGGGGCAGAAGGTGTACAGGTGTATCACCTAAGGTGGCAGCATCCAGCTGGCCAAGCTCGCCATCAAAATCATACACGGTTCTGCAAGAGGAACTTGCGATTACCCTTAAAAATCGGTGAAAGGAAGCCAGCATGTACAGTGGCACAAATGCAACATCTCACCTGATCAACTGTCCGGTCCTGCCATCCAGAACAAACACTGAAGTGTGCTGGCTGCCCATTAGCATGTTGCCATCCATCGTGCTGACCGGGCTCTGATTGACCAGCTCAGACACGCTGACTGGTAGCCTCTGCACGACCAGAACCAGAAACGGAAAAGCGAGCTGCCAGCGCATGAAGAGCGAAGAAGCACATAGCACGCACGCATCTTTTTGGGGGTAGGCAGCCAGGCGACACATTGTGCCTGTGCCTGGTGTGCGACTGGCTTGCCTGTATGCTTGGGCTGCCACCATCTGTGGCAAGGTAGGTAGCATACAGGCCCCCATCTGTGCCAGGAAAAATGCTGCCCACGCTGTGCAAGTCTCTGACATCTGCATCCCAACCACAGCAGCACCTCGCAACTCAGCGGTGAACAGTGACGTCCAGCAGGGGCAGGGAAAGGCGAGAGCCTCCTACTTACCATTGTCTGCCAAGCGCGCTGAGGAGGCAGCCCCTATGCGCGCTGCATCATGATAATTGGTAGACGACAGCAATGGAGCACCACTGTCGAACGTCCAGAGCTCGACGCCGGTGTGCTTGTCCAGCGCGACCAGCTGGCCATTGGCCAAGCTCACCAGCAGCGTGCGGTCCCGGCTGCACTCAATCAGCCAGAGTGCCACAGGTGGGGCACGACTGAGGCCTAGACGACAAACACAGCACTGCAACAAATCGTAGAGCAGCATAGCGGCGGCGGTAGGTGTGGCGGCGACCCCAGAACGCCCGCCACCCCCCCCACCTGGCGCGGCGCACGGCGGGCAGTTGCTGATGCTGCTGCTTCACTGGTTGGGATGCTGCCACCGCCAGGAGAAGGAGCACACAGGCGAGTTTCATCGGAGCGCCCAGCAGAGTGTCACATTTGAAAGGGGACTCAGTGTTCATGAAACCCGGGGGGTTTCAGGTGGAGGAGCATCGAAGGTGTCGCTAAGCTGTACAAAAGCAAAATTCGTTGTACCAACGTGGCGACGGCTTTTCTCTGCTATCAAAAGTGATCCAAGCACGCCGAAACTCTGTCGAGCTTGGTGAGGCAGCGACCTGCCGGGACCTTGACGCTGGCAACTCCTGCCGCAGGAGCCCGAGAACCGCGACGGCTGCCAGCATCTCCTGCAAGGTCTGAGCACAGCTGGGGCCTCTGGCAGGTCGGACCTCGCTTTGCCGCCATCACCGCAGGTGGGCCACCGCCGCATTTGGCCGCCGCCGCCTTCTGCCTGCCTAGTCACGTGACAGCTCTTTTGTGCGCACCTTTTGGGATTCAATACTTTAAGGGTGTGAAGGTGGCTGGACCGGGTGGTTTGTCATGATATATTCAGCAAAAATTAGGAGTTCGCTTCTCACTATTGGTTGATGTTGCCGCGCAGGGGGGGTCACAGGTTTTAGCGCTCTTGTGATCCAACCATTTAGACATTTAGACACTGAAGGTTCGGTGCCCTACTGCTCTTGAGCAGCAGCAGGAGCAGCAGCAGCAGCAGCAGTTGATGTGGGCCAGGTAGTTGGAGGACTCGGCCTGTCCAACCGTTGATTGCATATTGCCATTTTTTTCCGGATGCTTGTAGGTGGTGCAGCCCACCGTGGAAGGATCCACATTTGAAGCTTGAGGCCCAACTGCGATGCAATGGATGCAGCAGCGATTCTAGAAAAGGCATTAGCTGCCATAGATGATCTGGATCAAGCTTCAGCGTGTGCGATTTGCCACGAAACAATTCAAACGCCTCTCATTTTCAATCAGTGTGGGCACGTTTTCTGCAGCAGATGCATCCGACAAAACCTCTCGTTTCAGGAGAAGAGCGGGCAGCCGAGTTGTCCAACTTGCAGGTAGCAACAGATGTTGTCTGCACTGCCATTTGAGTTCTTCATTTTATTCAACAGCTGACTGCCTCTTTTGCAGGAAGACATGCAACTCGAGCGATTTGCATGTTGATCACGGGATGTTGCAACTCACAGCGGCCTGGATTGCGGCCCGTCCGCTGCTGCGGGCGGCTGTGGCAGCAGCAGCCCAGACAGGAGCAGCCCAGGGAGCGCAGGAGGAGAGGAGGCGGCAGCCTGTCAAGAAGCGGCGCGCCTCGCTGCAGCACGCACCCGTGGATGCTGGTGGCGGCAGCGGCGCACCGGCCGCCACACGGCGGCGCACGGGACAAGTGTTGGTGCGGGATGGCAGCAGCCAAGACGGAAGCAGCGAGCCAGAGGCCACCAGCATGAGCGAGGATGACGGCGACAGCAGTAGCCTGGGAGGCGACGGTGCCAGTCCCGACATAAGCCAGTCCCCCAAGCGGCAGCACCGGTCTGGGCCATGCAGCAAGCGTGCGGATGGCAAACGAGGAGTGGGCGAGGGCGCAAGACAGCCTGCCGGACTGCAGCGCCAGCAGACCGACGCGGCAGGGTCGGTGGCAGCAGACACGCCGACGGGATTTGTGCGCTGCCCCGTTTGCAGGTACATTTGCAGCATGCGCTTTCGTCTGCTTGCGAAATGCCCAGCTCTTTGTTCCCACCAGCTGCTGCTCCAGCACATCATGCCAATCTCATTCTTCTCCCCCCCGCTGCCGCTGCCGCCGCAGCCGCTCAGTTCCCAGGTTCTACATCAACTCCCACGTGGATCAGTGCCTGGCAAATGCCGGCGGCCAGCACTGCGGCCCAGCAGGCGGCACTTCTACCTGGCTGCCGCTGCCGGTACCGGCCAAGATTGTCCCCAGTTTTGCCTCGGAGAAGAGTCTGCGCCAGATGCTGAAGAAGTATTCGCTGCCCACCGACGGCAAGAAGAAGGTGGTCAGGGCTGCCGGGTGCAGGGTATTAAGAGGCTGCGAGAGGGTCTGCCGCTGCCGTCAGGCAGAGGAGAGGCACAGGACGCCTTGCCTGGGGCACGGACGTGCTGCATGTGTGCCCATTTGCACATACAGGAGCTGCTGGAGCGGTACAGCAACATGAGGTTGGCTGTGCAGATGGCCAACGACAAGCAGGTAGCGCTGGCGTGGGAGAAGCGGGAAGCGGTGCAGTTTGGGCCCTGGGCGTCAGCAACGCTGGCTACAGCCTTGTGTGCTGCATTCGCCTATGCAGGAGCGCACCAGCTACGAGCGGCTGGCCAAGAGGGTCGTGCAGCAGGAGCGGCAAAGCACGGTGTTGAAGTTGCTACCGGGAGTCGGCAAGGTGATAGCCGACACATCGACACGTGCCGGGTCCGCTGGCATGGCAGCAGCGGCAGCGGCAGCAGCACCAAAGGCCGCTGGGGAGGGTGAGCAGGCAGGCTGTGAAGCCGTCCTGTTTGGCTGCAGCTTTGCGCAGCTAATAGAAGTCACTCGTAAGCGGGATGCTGGCATGAAGGCTGCCAGCGCAGCAGCTGCGGCCGCCCGCCCCTCTCGCCGCGAGTATGGTGCAGGAGCAGCGCCAGCAGTACCAGCAGGGCCAGCGGCGGCAGAGGCGGCAGAACAGCCGTCGCTGGACGGTGGCGAGGCCATGTGGGACGAGGGGGACCCGCTAACACAGGTGCAAGAGCCTGAGCGAATGGAGCAAGAGCAGCAGGAGCCCAACAGCCAGCAGGCAGTAGCTCAGGGCTGTGCAGTCAGGGAGCAGCAGCAGCATGCTGCATAGCTTATATAATTGCAAGATTCCCCTTCCTTTGAAGCCAATCACAATGCAAGCGCGAACCGGATTCCATCATATAATCCCGCTTTCCTCCCGACTTTATCCTCATCCAGTCCCTCGGGCGAGTTGTTTGTAAACCAAGTTTTGCCGTGTTTACAACCAGTGTTGCATCTAAAGAAGAAGGTGTGTACATTTGCTGCGAAAGTTGTTGCTCCGCGGGAGCTCTTCACGAAAGCCCCGGGCCCAGTGGGAGAGCGCCTCTTAGAGGTGTAATTGTACCCATGCTTCCCGCCCCTGCGCCGCAGATGGCTTCGACTGCTGCCGCTCGCTGCTCCGCCACGAGCGGCGTCGCCGCCGCCGCCAGCAGGCGTGGGGTCAGCCACCTGGCCTCACCCCGCACCAACCCCCTGCGCACAGCTGCCGCGCAGCGCAGTGCCGGGCACCGTGCGTCGCTGGCGGTGCAGGCCGTTGCTGCACCCCCTGCGCCCGCTGCCAATGCCTCGCGCCCCAAGGCCCTGGCCGAGCAGGACAAGAGCCTGCAGAAGCCCACCGTCGTCATCACCGGTGAGCGGCACAGGCTCGAGGGTTGCCGACCCGATGCACTCATCCTGCAACCGCCCGCCGCCAAGTCGACACACACATCCCGTTCGGCAGTGCTCACTCACGTTGTGCGCCCCCCTTTCCCGATCACTGCTTGCAGGCGCCTCCTCCGGCCTGGGCCTGAACGCTGCCAACTCCCTGGCGCAGAGCGGTGACTGGCACGTCATCATGGCCTGCCGCGACTTTGCCAAGGCGGAGAAGGCGGCACAGAAGCTGGGCATGCCCAAGGGCTCCTACACTGTCATGCACCTGGACCTGGCCTCCCTGGAGAGCGTGCGGCAGTTTGTGCAGAACTTCAAGAACAGGTGCGCACTGTTCGCGCCACGGCGGCAGCTGTTTTCTGTCCTCGGCAGACTGGCCTGTCCAGGCGCACGCGCGGTCCTGCAACTTCGATCAAGCGCCCATGTGATGGTTCGCACCCCGCTTTTTTCCAGCCTAAACCTGCCACCCTGCCCCTGTGCAGCGGCCGCCGCCTGGACGCCCTGGTGGCCAACGCCGCGGTGTACCTGCCCACCGCCAAGGAGCCCACCTTCACCGCCGACGGCTTTGAGCTGTCTGTGGGGTGAGCCAAGGCACTGGCCACATGCAGCAGTTGGCCAGGTCCCCGCGTGGTGGTGGGCCATGTTTTGAGGGTGCCCAACCAATCCAGCATGCTTGCCTTCAACAGCCATTCGCTTCACACATGCGCGATGGGCACCCACTCGTGCCTGCTGGATGCCCCATTCTATGCCGCAGCACCAACCACCTGGGCCACTTCCTGCTGGTCAACCTGCTGCTGGACGACCTGAAGCAGGCGCCCGCCAACAACCCCGCCGGCAAGCCCCGCTGCATCATCGTCGGCTCCATCACTGGCAACACCAACACGCTGGCAGGCAACGTGCCTCCAAAGGCAAGCCCGTGCGGCGCACATGCCCATGCGACGCCCATTCATACCGCCTTCTCCGTCGCAGGTGCCACGTGCACGCTCCGTGTTGCCTCTCATCCACTCACCCTGCTGCTCCCCGCAGGCCGACCTGGGCGACCTGCGCGGCCTGAGCACCGGCCTGGATGGCCGCAACAGCTCCATGATCAATGGCGGCGAGTTTGACGGCGCCAAGGCGTACAAGGACTCCAAGGTGCAGGCTTGGCGGCGGTTGCCTGGATCAGGGTGCATCAGCCTGCCTGCCCCTCGAGGTGGTTTGTGCCACAGCGGCATCCTTCCTTACCGCCGTGCCACCCCTTGCTTAACTGCTGCAGGTCTGCAACATGCTCACCATGCGCCAGCTGCACCAGCGGTACCACGAGTCCACCGGCATCACGTTTGCATCGCTCTACCCCGGTGACTGCGCAGCCCGCAGTGCAGCGCGTTTGATGGGCTGTGCCTTGCTCACAGGGGTCTCACGGGCTCGTTGTGGCTGAACGACGCTTGCTGATTGTCCCGTGTTGGCTGCAGGCTGCATCGCGGAGACCGGCCTCTTCCGCAACCACATTGGCCTCTTCCGCACCCTGTTCCCGCCGTTTCAGAAGTTTATCACCAAGGGCTACGTCAGCGAGGCTGAGGCTGGCCGGCGCCTGGCGCAGGTGGGGTGGGTGGGTGCGGGGGCACCGAAGTGCGCTGGAGCATGGGCTGAGCTGCTGCCTGTGCTCAATTTGGCGGCTTGCCCTCTTTACTGGTTGAAGGTTGTTTCGGACCCGAGCTTGGCCAACAGCGGCGTGTACTGGTCATGGGATAACGACAAGTAAGCAGAGAGCGAGCAGGGCTCAGCATCCCTGCCTGTGCTGCTTCCTCAGCCGCAACCTTCGCATCCGCGCCTGCTAACGTGCTGCCGCCGCCGCGCTCGCCCAACAACAGGTCCTCGCTCTGGTTCGACAGTGTGGATGGCGCCTTGGAGAACCGTCTCAGCGAGGAGGCAAGTAGCAGGGCAACGCATATTGGCCCCCCAAACCTAGTGGTCAGGTTTGGCACGCACCCCCCCCCCCCCCCCTTCTCAACTCGACCCCTCGTGGCTCTGCTCTGTGCAGGCAAGCAACATGGAGAAGGCCAAGAAGCTGTGGAGCATGTCGTGCAAGCTGGTGAATTTGGAGGACAAGGAGTGAAGCCGTCGGATGCGGTCATCAGCCTGCACCCTAAATGCAACCCGAATACACAATGTCTGAATCATAACATGCTTCTGTCTCCCCTCATCAGATGCCCCCCCCCCATTTTTCCTGTTAGTAATATTTGATTGCGGTCGATCCCATTCCATTTTCCAGCCTGCTGATTGGCATGAGCATGTCTCTGCGGGGGGCGCTAGTTTTTCCTTTCCCGTGAAGTTGATGTGGTCTCGTCGAGTAACACAGAATGTTCACCTTAGCTCATTCAAAACACCGTCCAGTAGATCGAGACTAGGATCATTTTGGTTCGGATGGGTGTGCGACGGCACTGACGGTGCGGTCGCTTTGGCGCCCGTCTCCCTGGTAAAGCGCACTGGGGTACAACTGCAAGTTCAGGAATGCACGCAAGACATTGGTGACCCAACTCGTGCACCAACCAGATGATCTGGTCCAGATCCAGGCGACTACCTGGCCAGCCAGACGGGCGCGCTGTGGCGGCGCGCTGTGGCGGCAAGCTCAGCTGGTCGACTGGCGCGTCTCCCCCCGAGTCACTCACGTAGCCTTGTTCTTCTTCTTCCTGTGAATACGCAAGATGAACAAGGTTTCTTATATCGATGTGGAGATAGTGAGGAAGGCGGTAAAGGCTCTGTTGAAATTTTCCCGCGGCGAAGACAAGAACAGCCTACTGGAGGAGGATGAGCTCCTCTACCTGGTGCGCAAGAACAGCCCACGGCAAAGTGCATGCATGCCGAATTCCGAATGGCAGAGGACTTCCATCGGCGTGTGCTCGTTTTTTGCCGGCTCCGAGCTGCTGGTGTCAGTGTGCGCATGTTGAGAGGCTACCCTGGCGTTGGGCTCCGCTGCCGGCGGGCCGCCCATCGCCGGCGCCCACTTCCACCTCCCACGCTGCCGCGCAGGTCATTGCGTTGAAGAAAGTCCCGCAAAAGCCGCGGCATGACAAGCCCATCCGCATCCCAATTCCACACCCCATCTATGTGGCGGAGAATGCGGAGGTCTGCCTGTTTGTGAAGGACCACAAAGGTGTGCCGTCTCTTTCGTCTCTGCCGCGCTGGCATGGTCCAGGCAGGTTGCCCACAGCGGGTGCGCCTGGTGATTGACATGTGGGACCCAGCACCCCCTCCGGCGGCTGCAGGCGAGGGGCACAAGGCGGCCAAGAGCAAAGTGCGGGAGGAGCGGGTTGCGGGCATCTCCAAGGTGGTGGGGCTGAGCAAGTTGCGCACCAAGTACGAGAGCCACGAGGCCAAGCGGCAGCTGTGCAATAGCTACGACATGTTTGCAGCAGACGAGCGGATACTGCCGTCACTGCCCAAACTGCTAGGTGCGGGCCGTCGGGACCAGACCATGGGACGCACTCTGGTTGCTCCCAGCCCAGGTTGCTTGTATTGTATCACTCCAATGAGCCCGCAGCGCCTTCCTCATTCATCCTCGTTTGCCCCACCCATGCTGGCAGGCAAGGCATTCTTCAAGAAGAAGAAGCAGCCGGTGCCGGTGCGGCTGACGGGCAAGGACTGGGCGGGGCAGATACGCAGGGCTTGCGAGGCGACGTACCTGTTCTGGTCAGGTGCGAGCTTGCGCGCATGCACTGGCTGCTGCACATGCTGCTGCATTGGGTGTCAGATGTGCACGGCTGGATGACTGTACGACACGCGCCCCCCCTGTAATGCCCTGCTGTTTGAGGCACAGGCGGCAACAGCCTGGCGATCAAGGTGGCCAGATCGTCGCAGAGCGAGCAGCAGGGCGTGGAGAACACGCTGGCCGCCATTGCAGCCGCAGTAGAGAAGGTGCCACGCAAGTGGGACGGCGTGCAAGTGAGTAGCGGCGCGCGGGGCGCACGGCTGCCAGCCTCAGGCCGCTACGCTTGGAGCCGCCCCTCTCCGCCCCTCCCATTCGCTGCCTGCTGCTGGTGCCCTATGCAGGCGGTGTTTCTGAAGACGGCAGACAGTGTGGCGCTCCCCATGTACCAAGTGCTGCCAGATGCGCCGACCAGGATTGACCAGTAACGCGTGAAACAATTAAAGAAGAAGCAGGAGCAGAACCGGAAGCTGTCAGGACAACGGAATGTAACAAACAGTTGGTAGTAGTAGGTATCACTCATCAACATCACTGATAGGCTCGTCATCCGACTCTGGTTCTGCGCCCATCCTGTCAGTTAGGGATGGCGCGGCGGCAGGCCCCGCTGCTGCAACAGCAATGCCGCTACCAACAGGCTCAGCAAGCGGTGCTCCTGGTAGCGTGCAAAGCGCGGCTGTAACCCTGCAAGAAGATATGTGCAAAGCGGGCACTGGATCAGTGGTCAATTGTGGGTAGCTGGCAGTTGATGCAAACTCACATAGTTTGCACCCGGGCGCCAAACTCCTGCTGCTGGCTGGGGCCCCACTGCGTTGGCGGCAGATGACTCTGCATTCGCAGGAACCGAGTTGGCAATACACACATGTATGGATGACGCGGTTTATGATGCCACGGTTTATGAAGTTGAAGCCGAGCATTCAAAATGGCCCAGTCGGACAGCTCACCAGCAGGGAAGCTACCAGCTTCTGGATGCAGCTGGTGCCGTCCCTCCACACGCCCGCCATGTCAACTGCACCGTGGGGAGTGGCAACGCTCATGATGTCCCACCTGCCGGCTCTTCATTTGCATTCTGATGGCAAGCTCAGCCACGCACACACCCCTCCCTGCGCACCTGCGTCGCGCTTGGTGGCATACCGCTGTGTAAGTTCCAGCATCCTGCCCGCCGGCATAGCCATAATCTCTGCCTGGACATTGCAGCTGCCATTGTCCGGCAGCTGCACGGTCTGCAGTGCTTTGGCCACACAGCCCACGTCCTCGGGGCGCTGGCCTGCGCTTGGCAGCGTGCCTGGCTGGTGGTCAACATAGAACCAGGTGATGCTGCTGCAAGGGCTGTTCAGCCGCTTGTCGTACGGGCCCACAATGGCTGCAGCAAGAGAACACAAGCTTGCAGCGGTGTGGCCGTGCATTGGAGGCAAGAGCCAGCTCAAGTGTTTACAGACTCAAAACCTCGCGCACATGCCAGAACATGTGCTGGTGCTGGCGAGCATACTGGCACACCTGCAATGTACGGCTCCGCACCAGATGCCTCATCGCGGTGGTGGTGCTGCTGCAGCACCTGCACCACAGCAAGGCAGGGCACACAGCACCAGTTGCTGTCCCATTACAAGCGCATCCAGCTCATTGCCTTGGAGCTGCCCAGCAAGAGCAGCACAACAGGGACGTGCCTGGTTATATATATCTATCGTCGATGGCTGTGTGGGGAAGGTGGGGTGCGAGTGATACCAACCCACAACCCTGCAGCAACGAAGGGGACAGCGAGAACAGCACAGCATCCTTGACACTTTTACTTTGGCGTCGATCAGGTGGAACTGTCCTAGGCAGACCGGTTGGAACTCACCGCATGCCCGAATCTGCTACCTGCTGCCGCATGCGCCATTCATCCTCTGGATCCATTTCTACATTGATGCTGTCATCCTCAGTGGCAAGCTCACGCACTGGGTGTGCGTGAAGCACACTGCAAAGTTGGACATCCCGAGGCGAGCATTGCAGATACAGTCAACTGAAAGGGCAACATGCTCCATGGCAGCATCCACCACAATAACCGTTGATCCTCCTCCAGCTCCTCACCTGATAGTCCTGGTTGTGGGCTCGAATGTGCCTGCCAGCATGCCGATGACCTCACATTTGCACAGGTGGGCATGGAGGTCCATGATAACAACGGCCGCCGGGGAGACGTACAACGCGTACGGCTGCGCGCCTGCACAAACAAGAGATGTCGAGACAGCAATGTTAACTCTAAGACCATGATCGTATAGCCCACGAGCAGCCAGGGTGCAGATTCGCAGCTAACCTGGCGCTCCTGGCGGGCCCGGGCCATACGCCTCCAGCGGCTGCAGCGCGTGCTCATCATCTTGGCCCAGCGCTGCATACCGCGGCGGCTTGTGCACCTGCCGGCGTGGTCTTGACCGTGAGTAGTCGCCCAGCTCCCCCTGCTCATCAGGTGCCGCAGGGGCCTGCGGGTTTGCTGCCGCCGCTTGGCCAACGCCTTGCCGTGCCGCTGCTGGAACCGCCCCCTCCTCCGCCCTCTTAGGCCGGGCAAACTTGAGCTTGAGCACATTGCGGTCGCCCTCCTTCACAGTTGCTGACATAGCCATGGAGCCGCCTGGACAGGGACACCAGGGGCACAAGGGGGGGCAGCATGAAAGGGTCACAAAGGGCTTGCTGGGCCTCCAGCTTGACATCCGGGGGTGGGGTGAGCATCCAACACATTGAGCCACCCGTGCACTGTACCTGTGAGGTCGCTGCTGGAGTCTACCCGGGCTCGCTTGGGTGCGGGAGCATGCTGCCGCTCGCCACCAGAGAGCATGGCTCGTGGTGGGGGTGCGGGTGCAGGTGCACCGCTGCTGCTGTCCCCCATTCGCCGCTTTGCCAGCTCCGTCTTGAACTGCTCCAGCACCCTGCACCCAGGCCATTGCAAGCAAGGCGGACTGGTTCACAGCCCACCACGACCATGCATCTCGTATTGCTGTAGACACACAAATGGGCACGCAAACTGCTGCAACTCGCCTGTTGTTGTACCGCACAGTCTTCCACCCGTCGTCAGCCTTGCGCGTGGGGTTGACCAGGCGCTTCAGGTAGATGCTGCAGGCAAGCAGGCCAGCAAGACAGCCGGGAACGGAATGGGTGCCGATGCTGAAGAGCAGGCAGGGGCCACTTGTTATGAGCCAGCAGGCGGTGGCCGGCCAGAACATGGTAGAGAAGCCGGGGCGGCAGGTCGCCCTGCTGCCTGATGCCACCTGAAGGCGGAGGGCGACTCAAACACCATGTGCTGCCCTCCAATGGCACTGGAGATGCGGCCATCCGGCATCAGCGTCGCCATCTGCTTCATGCCCTTGTAGTCCTGCAGGCGGCGGCGCGGGGCGGGGCCGCAACGGGTTGGGGGATGCAACAACGGAGCAGAAAGGTCCCTCCCATACACAATACCCTGGCATGTGGGCAGCTGGAGTTCCAACAGCACCAGGCGCCCCAACAGCAGCAGGGGTGCTGGGCACTGAAAAGCGGCAGCTGCTCTGCGGCGTCCATCACCATCAACACAGGACGCAGGCACAGCAGGGGGCCGACTCACAACTGACAGCACATTATGGCCCGGCTGCAGGATGCCCTCCTCTATCAGCAGGCGCAGCGTGATGCCCCCCTTGCCCCCCGGCTTGCGCGGCTTGGACGCCTTGCTGCCCTTGGTGGCAGGCGCTGGCGCTGGCGCTGCCGCCATGGGGGCCACCGGCGCCGTCCAGCTGACCGAGGGCGTGGGTGACGGCTGCGAGGCGGCCGTCACCGCCGACTCGGGGCGGTGCACTGCCGGGCCGTGGTGCCAGGCCAGCGCCGCCGATCGCCCCTGCGCCGCGTGCTCCTCCTCCGACTCGGTCGCCTCGTCCTCCACAGGCTGCGCATGCATCATGACTGGCTTGCCAGGCGGGGCCGTGTGGACGCCCGGCAGGGGCGGCAGCAGGGTGGCAGCGGCAGTGGAGGCGGCAGGGGTGGGCAGCCCATTCGGCGCTTCTGGCCAGTGGTCGTGGTCGTCAACCAAGATGTACTGCTGCTGCTGGTACATGCCTGGGGGTCCCGCCCCGTGGTGGTCCATCAATTCCTCCATCTCCTCGCTAAGCGAGCGAGCGAGCGCGGCGGCGCCGGCCGAGAGCGGCGGCGCGCACAACACTGCCCTTTCGCCCGCCACGGGCGAATGGGACGTCCCCGCTTCCTAGGAAGACTCGCCCACTGCCCAAGTCGTCGCGCCTGCACACACACATACACATTAAGTTGCTGCAGTGCGTCCAGCGGTTGCTTCGCCAGCGTCAACCTGTCTCCAAGTTGTGCAGCTGAGATAGAGTAGATCGCAGTTGGCGGCCGTCAGACCTGAACTTCCCCTCGCTAGCACGCCTCAGCGTTCTCAGAATGTGGTGAAAGATTCGCTTGGATGAACAACCGCTGGACGCACTGCAGAGTAGATACAAGAAATGTGAAAACTGGCGGCCGCCGCCTCAGCAGCTGCTGCCATGCGGCTCCTGCCCATGCGGCGGGGGTGAGCAACGGTGGCCAGGTACTCCATAACTCCAGTGATGACCAGTGGGTGTGGGGTGGGGGTAATGCCGATGAAATGAGGGTACCATGCAGCCTGTCCGTTGGTACCATGCAGCCTGTCCGTTGCGGGGGACGATGGAGTTGGCCAAACAATCCTGGCATGAAGCCCGTGGTATGCACACCAACACATGTGCTCCTGGCGAGAATTTGCTGCCATGTTTTGGGTATTGGGCCGCACTATTTTGATGCGGCGTGACGCTGGTGCAACCTTATGGGCGTATGAAGGAATGCCCTTGGCAAGGGGTGGCTAATGTGTAACGCAAATACACCGTACAAAAATGCGCTGAGAATATTGACCAAAAGCAATGCAGGGTAAGTGACAGGTGTTGAAACACACCAATCACAAGCAGTCCTGCTTGGTCACTAGCACGTGCAGCGGCAGCCCTCCTAGCTTCTCGCGGCCCCGGAGCTCCGGCAGTTCGATGATGCAGGCCGCCTCCAACACCTGGCCGTTCGCCTTCTGGATAAGCTCTATGCCTGCCCGGAGCGTGCCGCCTGTTGCAATGAGGTCATCCACAAGCACCACCCGCTGCCCCTCCTGCACCGCTCCTTCATGCATCTGGATTTGGTCGACGCTATACTCTGTGGTATACTCGGCGGAGATTGTGGCGCCTGCAGGCAGGGTTTACGCACTCGGCGACCCGATAAAACATGTGTCGTGTGAAATGAATGGGCTCAGCAGTGCAGCAATCAGAAGCTCACCAGGCAGCTTGCCGGGCTTCCTCAGAGGCACAAATGCACAGCCGAGAGCGATGGCCAGGGGCGCGCCGAAAATAAGGCCTCTCGCCTCGAAGCCTGCAGATGCTGGTGTAGAATTCACGCAAAAAGTGCTGCAACAGGTGTTTACAGGAGCGCCGCCACAATCACCTGCCACCACGTCGACTTCCATGCTGCGATATCGCTCGACCAACATTTCGATGGTGTGCTTGAATGCGGCAGGGTCGAGCAGAATAGTGGTCACATCTTGAAACGCTATCCCAGGCTGCAGCACTCCCGTGATCAAGTTGAGCGGCAGGCAACGGGGAGGGAGTGCGGTGCGGCGCCGCGCAGGGCAGGCGCCTAGCGAACCAGCCCCCCACCGCACTCCGGACTCGCCTTGGGGAAGTCTGGGATGACTCGGATTGCCTCGCTGATGAGCTGCAACAGGGATATGGCCGGAGAGAAAGGCAGCAACGCAAGTTGTGCGGTGCTCGCTGGTCGGCCAAGGGTACCCGCCGCCCACCGCCCGCCGCCCGCCGCCCACCGCCCGCCGCCCGCCGCCGCTACATCTCCCAGCGAGGAGCGGCAGAGCGTTCCGTCAACGCGCACCTGAGTCCGCGCATCCATTCTGAAG
This sequence comes from Chlorella variabilis, assembly GCF_000147415.1. Classification (NCBI taxonomy): domain Eukaryota; kingdom Viridiplantae; phylum Chlorophyta; class Trebouxiophyceae; order Chlorellales; family Chlorellaceae; genus Chlorella; species Chlorella variabilis. The sequence goes on from NW_005435062.1 coordinate 468,347, forward strand.
CGTGGCAGCAAGCTCAGCGAAGGTTAGCCCGAGATGTCACTGATGCCACAGCAGGGAGGTTACTATGTATACTGTGCTGTGGTAAGTCGGTCACCTGTAGAGTGAGTTGTGATGAGTCGGCTGCTCTGTCTTGTCCTTGTTTGTACCTCGGCTGCTGCGCTGGGTTCTAAGTGCTTTTTGGGCGGGGACTGCGTTAATCTTCATCTCCCCTGAGCAGCTCACCTTCGCCTGCGCGTCCGCAACACGACGGCGCAGCAACCCGGGAGGAGGCCGCCCCGCAAGCAAGCGACACCGCTCAGCAGCCCTTGGAGCTTAGAGTGCCGCGGTCGACCGGGTTCCTGGTGAGATGCCCTCTGCTGATGGGGGTGCCAGAGGGCATGGACCTTCTCACTCCACCATTCTTCACCTAGCCCACCCTGCAGAAGGGAAGGGTGCTGCAGTTTCGCCGCCGACAGGGGGCAGCATGTCGCCGGCACCCGCCGTCGCCCCCGCGGCCGCCGACCTGCCTATCGAGGGGAAGACTGTAAAAGCCATCACGCTGCTGTCGTTGAAGCGCACGCATGACCTGTTCGTCTCCAACCACGGGCAGAAGGTCCCGGTGGACGAGGATGCGCAGCGGGTCAAGATTGCCTGCAAGGTGGGCAGCAAGGCAGCGTTTCCCGACGCACCCTGCTGGAGAGGTGGCTGCGCCCACCCCGTCTTCTGCGTGTTGAGTCTCCAACCCCGTCGCTGCCCTTTCCCAATGCAATGCAGATGAGGGACGAATACAGCATGTTGCAGGGCTTCAAGCCGCGAGAGGCGGCTGCAGCAGGTGCCCGTGGCGCAGCAGCCGAGGCCGCGGCTGGCAGGTCTGCAGCGGCGGCGGCGGCAGCAGACAGCAAGTCGCACACCGCAAAGCTCATAGACTCCATCCCGGCGCAAGCGTGAGTGCTACAGCTGTATCTGCCCCGCGCGCCACCTCTTGTCCAGTGTGCACTTTGCTATGCAGCTAGTGTTGCTATGCAACTGTGTCAAGTTGCTTGTGGGTCCTGCCCGTTGCCGTGCGGCCTGCAGGCCAGCGGCAGCAGCATCAAAAGGCAAGGAGCTGGTGGTGCACGGCGGCCCAGCCGGCCCAGGCAGAATCACGGCCGAGGCCAAGGCGGCACTGGGCGGGACCGTGATGGTGCCAACAGCTGCAGGCGGTCAGGTGAACAATGGCGTGCAGCCGTTGCTGTATCCCAGCCAGTCCTCAGCTTCTGTGCCGCTGAAGGGCTGTCCTTGCGTCTGGCGCAGAAGGAGTACACTCCCTCGGCGGCCATCGCGCGGCGGCTACCCAGCAAGTGGCCCAGGCCGGTGTGGCATGCACCCTGGCGCATGTACCGTGTCATCGCGGGGCATCTGGGGTGCGCGACTTGCCGCCTGCATGCAACTGCAGCAGGCATTCCGCAGGGTCCCAGTCAGCTGTATGGTGTTGCCTGGGGGTCCCATTGCCGCTAAGCGTTCAACTCAACTCAAGCCTCAGCTGCACCATTGCAGCTGGGTGCGCTCCGTGGCCTTTGACCCCAGCAACGAGTGGTTCGCAACTGGCTCAGGTGCAACAACAGCTAGGCAGCAATGATGTGCAGCTACTTGAAATCCAGGCCCGGTGTTAATACCATTGCAGTTTAATTTACAGAATGCCTTCCCCCACCATTCAGCTGATCGCACCATCAAGATTTGGGATACTGCCAGCGGCCAGCTGCGGCTCACGCTGACGGGCCACATTGAGCAGGCACACCCTGCCGCACCACTGCACGACTTGCCAGCTCATCAACACATTTCATAGTACTTTGTTCCTGTCTGACATTGTGTGTGCTTGCTCTCCATCTTGAGAGTGTGATTAACATGTTTTCACGTCGCTTGCTTGGCCTGGCATTTGTGCGCAGGTGACGGGTCTGGCTGTGAGCGCGCGGCACCCCTACATGTTCTCCTGTGGCCTGGACAAGATGGTGAAGTGCTGGGATCTGGAGCAAAACAAGGTGGGCTCTGCCGCGGCGTCTTGTGGCATTCGCCCGCCATCTCCGAGCTGTGTGAGTCGCACAGAACACATGATGGAGGCCGGGTGTGTGGTGCTGCCAAGGGAGACTGGGGTCCATGTGCTCAAACGTGTCCTGTAGGTCATTCGGAACTACCACGGCCACCTGTCGGGGGTGTACAGCCTGGCACAGCACCCCACAGTGGACATCATCATGACTGGAGGCCGAGATGCAGGTGCAGTGCATGTTGCACACCGTGATTGACTCCCGATCTACGGGGTGCCTGTCTAATGCGGAACCTCTCGCCCTGGTGCCCCCTGCAGCATGCCGCGTGTGGGACATCCGCACCAAGGTGCAGGTGCACTGCCTGAGCGGGCACGAGGATACCGTGTCAGCCATTCTGGCAATGCCGACAGATCCGCAGGCAAGCGTTGTGTGGATGATATTCGTGGATGCCTGGATGATTGGTTACTGGCAACAACATGCCGCGGCCCTTGCTGAAGGCAGTGTGCATCTGGCGTTCCCTGTGCAGGTGGTCACGGGCAGCCATGACAAGACAGTGCGGCTGTGGGACCTGCGCATGGGCAAGACGCTTGCCACGCTGACGCATCACAAGAAGGTATGGTAGGACATTGATTTGGTCCATGCCTTTCGTGGATTCCGCAGCAGACAACTCAGCATGCCACGTCCTTAAACCGCTCCTCTTGGTCCTCCTGGATGCAGGCAGTCAGGGCGCTGGCGGCATCCCCCACAGAGCACACGTTCACCTCAGGTGAGCCCAGTGTTTGCCTGTTTGGTTTGGTTGGGTTTCGTTTGGTGTGATATGGTTGGCATGCAACTGGCGGCACCATCATTCCGCCGTTGCTGCCTCCACAAACTCGGTTTGGCGGCCCCCTTGTCCCCAGGCGCCGCGGATAACATCAAGAAATTCAAGTTGCCGCAAGGCGACTTCCTGCACAACTTCTTGCAGCAGCAGAGGGTGCGCTGGCACATGCCAAATGCGATGCTTAGGAGTGCTCATTGCTGCAGAGCCAGCCGTCGACAGTCTCTTGCCATTGCTGCTGCCCCTTTTCATGCAGGCAATCCTCAACTGTATGGCAGTTAACCAGGATGGAGTGCTTGCAAGCGGTGGGTGTTGCTCAGTATGGCAGGCTGCCATCCATTGTCGGGCGTGGTGCGGACCTGGGTGTGGCACCTGCGTGTATGTCCCCCAATGCCACGACTGTGTCACTGCCCTGCCTTACGACTGCAGGTGCCGACAATGGCAGCCTGTGGTTCTGGGACTGGACATCGGGCAATAGCTTCCAGCAGCAGGATACCATCGTGCAACCGGGATCGCTGGACAGTGAGGTGCTTATGTGGGATGGCTTGTGGTTATGGTGTGGCATCATCCTTGATGCCTCGCAACAGCCTGGATGGACAGCCGACAGATGCAGCAGGCTTAACATTCACGGAGCTGCTGCCCCACTCCACGTGCAGGCGGGCATTTATGCAATGTCTTTCGATGTCACCGGGTCACGCTTGGTGACGTGTGAGGCTGATAAAAGCATTAAAATGTGGCGTCCTGATGAGAATGCAACACCTGACAGCCATCCCATCGTGTTCAAGCCGCCCAAGGACATCAAGCGCTTTTAGGGCAGCCTGCACTCCCTGTGCTGCGCCAGAAATCCCTGCCTGCGAGTATTGTCACTGCATTGCAGCAACCGTGAGCGGTCGGTGCGTTCCTGCTGTTCTTTTTGGACTTTTCCAGGGCGCAGTTGCCTTGCTGGCATTTGCAACGATTCATTGAGCAAACTAGCAGCCGGCATCTGTAACAGAAACAAATAGGGGGCGGATTGCAAATCCGCTGGCTCTTCCAACGCCATGCGTGCCCTCAGTGAGCTACTGAAGCATGGCATCAGCTGTGGCCTTGGTAGCCGTGCCCGCAGCCCCGCCTTGGCCGGCAATGGTGCCGCTCTGCGCTGTGGCACCTGTCAAATCAGTAGCGCCTGCATTGGCAGCAACTGTAGCTGCGGCTGCCTGTTGCTGGATGCCGCTGGCGGTAGTGGCCACCGCGTGTGCGCCAACGATCTGCTGCCCAGCACCTGTAGCAGTTGTGGCTTGCTGCTGTCCCTGCACACCTCCTGCAGCCTGCTGCGCAGCGCCTGCTTGAGAATCCACAACCATTGCCGGATCAACCCGAGCACCCGCCTCGGCCATCTGCTGAGCGGCACCTGCACCGCCAGTCGCCACGGTAGCATCCTGCTGGCCAGCTGCTGCCCCAGGATCTGTGGCAGCAGTGGCTGCTTGCTGCCCTTGTATAGCTGCAGCCGTCTGGACAGCGCCAAGCGTCGACGAGGAGGCAGTGCCGACTGCTGTCCCTGGGTGCTGGCCTTCGCCAGTGCTGTCGACAGCTTGCAGCGCTGCAGCCTGTGCCACGGCCAGCTGCTGCTGAAGGCGGGCAGCCTCTGCTGCAGCAGCCTCGGCGACTGCAGCCTCTTCTGCAGCAGCCTTCTCCGCCGCAATGAAACCACGAATCATCAACTGCAGGACATGTTCACAAATAATACAAGTGTTTTTTTGTGTTGCCAACAGCTGCTTGCAAGCCATTCACAGAGAGCCCACATCACATATCAAGCAGATCACCTGTGGTTCGTAGATGCGAGTAAACAGGCCCTTCTTCAGCAAGTCGTTCACTACAGCAGGATCACTCCAAACCAGGCGCTGCCTGCAAAACAACAAGGAAACCTCAATGGAAGCGACCGATGAACCGGCAGAAATGCAACTGCAGCAACTACAACATCAAGTGAGAAACGGGCAATGCTGGCCCTGCAGCCAACCAACCGCACCGGAACCAATCCATCAGCTCTGTGTCGTTTTTCAGTGATGCCTCCAGGAAAGCCATCCTGCAGGCCCGCACATATTGCACCTACGTGGCACACAAGCTCGACGTGCAAAAATAGCCTTGCCGTCATGCATATGCAATGACAGACAGCCCTGGCAGTGACTTCCGACGCACCTGTCAAATGGAAGGATGAAGCAGCGCTTGGCATCCTCCTCCGTTGGCGCGCAGTCGCAGCGGTCGCGACGAGATTTTAGATCACTGCAAGCGGGCGCTGACAGTACTTTGAGAGCAGAGTACGATGCCACCATGAAGCAGTTGCAACAGCAGCTTTGACAGTGGCAACTCCTCCATGGGTTGGCGGTAGCAGTACTTGCATTGCTACACCCATCGCCGTACCTGAACCTGTTGTACGTGAAGTGCAACACAGCCGCCTGGTCACTGCTCCACTCCCTGCATACCAAAAGAGAGAATCACATAAGCACGCTGATTTGCCCAGAGGCTCAGCTGGGACCAATGCAGGAATTAGTGGTTTGAGCCAGTGAGTGCTTGGGGGTGGTGGGCGCGTTCTAGTAGCTGTTTGCAACTGATTCAATATTGGTGCCCAGCCTGTGTAAGCCCCACCCTCTTGCGCACTCACTTGGGTGTCTTGACATACGAGTGCCACCGGTGTGCGCCATTGGGGCGCATGCCATGCTGAACACGCGCCGCTGCACAAGCGGGAGGTGTGTGTGTGTGTGTGTGGGGGGGGGTCCTATGGATGTGAGGAGTGGATGTGCGTTGTTGCCCGTGGAATTGAAAGGAGTCCTGGCTTGGTCCCCACCTGACTTTCCGTTGCCATACGTGATGAAATAGTTGGGGTTGCCGCGAGCTACCACGCCATAGGACTTGAAGTACAAGTCTGTAGCAAATTGATTGCTTCGAATCAATCATTTTCTTCATTCGACCAAAGAGACTCCAGCGCAGAGCCCCCGCAACTTTCAAGTTGCCAGCAACAGTTGGTCAACATGCCACCGCACCTGACACCACGTGCGCATAATTCTTCTTGAACATTGTCACCTCTAGGAACGGGTCCACCACATCATCCCGCTCCGGCAGGCTTTCATAATTGGGGAACACCAGCGTGTCCACATCTGCTGGCACCTGGCCCAGCACCTCCTGCATGCAGGCCCAGCGAGACACACCACCATTGAACCTTGCGCATTGCAGGGTGGAGCAACTGCAGAACGCACAAGTGGCACCCCCGCTCTCGAATGAGTGCACCTGAAGAGAGTATGCTGGCGAGCCGGAGGGATAGATAAGCTCGTCTGTGTCCACATGCAGTAGCCAGTCAATCCCATCTTTCAGAGCCATCTCAATGCCAACTGCAAAGGACAAAGGGCATGCAGCACTGGTTGCAGGAACGCCAAGGCTGCGCAAGCGTGGAATCACTTGCCACGGCAATGCAGACACCCACCCTCCATGTTAAGGCTCTGCAGGACAAACAGCTCATGGTTGCAAGGCTTGTGGAAGAAGGCCGACAGCCACGACTCCTTCCAAATCCTGCAGGAAGTGCAGCAGCATGCATGAGAATCCTTGCGTCCTGCGACCTGCAACTCGCACGGGCTTCCATAGCCGGTATACCTGCTGTTCTCATGCCGCCGCCGCAGCTCAGCATCACGCAGCACAACCGTGACGCCTGGCAACGCCCGCAGCGCGGCGACGTTGTCGGCGCGCGCCGCCTGCAGATGCCAAGGCCCAAGCGAGATGACAATGAGCAGAGCATGTTGCTCATTCTCCGAGTGCACCCCAGGTGGCCAGCAGCAGATGGCCACCGTGCCGCCACAGCTCTGCCAACCCAAGCAGGCAGGCAGGAGTCGAGGCAGGAGCAGCCTCGCACCTGCCCATCGGCAAAGATGTAAAAGGTCGTCACCCCGAGCGCCTTGTGGTAGCTGATCCAGATGCGGATTTGCTGCAGCGAGTCGCTGGTGGTGACCACAAAAGCAATTTTGGGCACTTGCGCTGCGAGCTGCTGCGGCTTCCAGGGCTGCCCGCCCAGGTCATGTGGCAGCGGCCGCCGCGGCTTGTTTGATTGGCCCAGGTGCTGTGCAACGCTGAGCTCCAGCTTGGGGCGGTGCAGCTGCTGCGCCATGAGGTCGCGCTCCCTGTGGCATAGAACGACGGAAGCGGCAAGAGGAGGTGGCAAGGAGTTGGGTTTGGGCCGGCACTCGAGTCTTTCGTCATGTGGTGGCGGGCCGCACTGTGGCGGTTGGCGTGGTTGGGCGGGAGCGGGGCCGGAGCCCAGGCGGCGTGGGGCGGGCGCAGCGCAGCGGTCTGGGTCCACAGCAGAGCAGATGGTTGGCGTGTGCAGCGCAGCAGCAGCAGCAGGGGCTCACGCTCCGCCCGACAGCACCAGCTCCACGCGCTCAGAAGAGTCCCTGGAGCTCATTTGCAGAATTCCAGCAAACAGGGCCAACATGCACACGCAGGCCACCAGCGCCTGGCCGGGCCGAACGCGGGCCACGTTGTGAAGCAAGCGCCCTGCCCCATTGCTGCCCTGGGCGTTTGCAGACATCGGCCTGGAGCGAGGAGGCATCGTGGATAATCAGTAGGTAATCAGGCCCCGATGATCTGGGCCATCCTCTTGAAACCAAAACCTGGCGTGCCCAGCTGTACACCCAGAGCTCCCCTCCTCTCCATTCCGTTTGTTGTACATGCTATTAACCAGAGAAGGTTTGCAGAGTCAGGAAGGTTTGCAGGGGTGAATGGGTTTTAAATGCGCAGTCAGGGGAGTGGTACAGTACATATGCGTGACAGTTGACATCTGGACGGGACTGGCTAGCGGGATAGGCGCGGGCGCCTGAGCGCCCTGGCCGGCATCGCCATCAGCCAGAGCACATCACGCAGGCGTCCTTGTTCTCCAGCGAGCAGACCATGGCGGCCATCTGCCGTTCGCGCTCCAGCTCCTCATCCAAATCTGCCACCACCTTCTTGGGCTTGGCTGCCGCATCCACCACGTCTGACGTCGCCTTGTTCTCCTTGGCCAGCCGCTCGCTCTTCCGGCGCTGCAGGGCCTGCTGGTCCACCGTGAACTTGATGGCGTCCGCAGCGGCCCTGCTTCTGAGGTAGTACATCCCTGCAGGTTCGATTCGGGTTGGGGATCGCGAAGAGGGGACTGGGCTCCAACAAACTGGCCTCCAAACCTGGCCCCGCAGCACCCAAACCCATGCCAAACCCACCCGTCTTCAGCCCCTTCTTCCAGGCGTAGAAGTGCAGGGAGGTGAGCTTGCCAAAGTTGGGGTCGCTCATGTGCACATTGAAGGACTGGCTCTGGTCAATGAACGCGCCGCGGTCTGCAGGCCGGGGTTGGGCGCGGCAGGCTCAGCAGGGCCGGCACGCGGGCGCGCCAGGCCCTGCCCCTGGGAGAGGCCACGCCCGGCACACACCTGCCGCCATGTCCACCAGCACACGCTGCTTGATCTCCCACACCGTCTTGTAAAGCTCCTTGAGGTTGTTGGGGATGTCCAAGTCCTGGCGGAGGTGGGAGGGTGGGGGGGGAGGGGGTCAGGCAGCAAACAGACAGGGCCTGCAGCTGCGCGTTCCGCTGGGCAAAGGGTCCAATGCTCAACAGTCATCTCAGAGCAAGCGGCCACCTCACCGCCACGCTGCCGCTGGCGGCCACAATCTCGTTCTTCACGTCGGTGTCCCACAGGCCCAGGCGAGTCAGGTCGTGCAGCAAGTGCTGGTTCACCACAACAAACTCACCTGCAGCACAGGGGCACGTGAGGATGAGGGAGGCCAGAGAAGGGAGCCAGGAAAGGTGCAGAGGGAATAGCCTGGGGGTCGGGGAGTTTACACGACCGTGTCGAGCCGGCGGCGCCAACCCACCAGACAGCACGCGACGGACATAGATGTTGGAGGTGTATGGCTCGAAGCACTCGTTGTTGCCCAGGATCTGGCTGGTGCTGGCGGTGGGCATGGGTGCCACCAGCAGCGAGTTGCGCACACCGTTCTGCGCAAGCCATGGGCAGGCGGCAGGGGGCGGCACGTGGGGATGGCAGCCACAGACAGCCAGCCGGCCCGCGGGTGCAGGAGCCAACAGTACCAGCAGCTCTCTGCGCACATCATTCCCGCGTTTCCCCACTTCCCCCTCCTGAGGGGGCCGCTCACCTGCGCGATATCGCGGCGCAGGCCGTCCCAGTCCCAGCGGTCGGAGGGCTTGACGCCCCACATGTCGGGCTGCAGGATGCCCTTGCTCACGGGGCTGCCCTCGTACGTGCTGTAGGGGCCTGTGCGGGGGCGGGCAGCGGCAGGGAGGCGGCTGTCGGCAACCACGTTCCCCGCAAAACGATTGTCACCCCGCTGTTGCCCGGCCGCGGCCCCTGGCGCCCCCCAGCGTTGGCTGCTTCACCCACCCTCTGCCTTGGACAGCTGCATGGAGGTGCGCAGCGCGGCAAAGTAGATGGTCTCGAAGATCTGGCGGTTGAGCTCCGCAGCCTCGGGCGAGTCAAAGGGCAGGCCCAGCAGCAGGAACGTGTCGGCCAGGCCCTGCGCAGGCGGGGGCAGGGCAGGCACAAAGGGAGCACAAAGGCATCACGTCAGCTCCCGCTCGCGCTGCATGCGCGTGCCGGGCTGGCGGGCAGGGCTGCCCGGCGCCGTCAGGCCGCGGCCCAGCCGTCCCCCGGCCCAGCGGCAGCCGACCTGCACGCCCAGGCCGATGGGGCGGTGGCGCATGTTGGAGCGGCGGGCGGTCTCCACCGGGTAGTAGTTGACGTCGATGATCTTGTTCAGGTTGCGCGTCGCCACCGCCGTCACCTCCGCCAGCTTGTCAAAGTCGAAGTACCTGCGGGGGGCGGGCGAGTGAGCGGCCAGGGGACGATGGAATGGGTGGAGGGGAGGGGCGCGACGGAACAGGCAGATGGCGGCAGGCAGATGCCGGCAGGCACGAAGCCGCGCATCACGCCCTCGAGCCACCCCAGGCGACGCAGGCATGCGCGGCGGCCGTGCCACTCAGGACCGCACCTGCCCTCCGCGTCCAGGCTGCCCACCAGCTTCTTGCCCTCCCGCCCGCTGGGCTCCTTCTCGCGCACAAAGCGCGGCAGCGCCACGGACGCCAGGTTGCACACCGCCGTCTCCTCGGGGGAGCTGTACTCGATGATTTCTGCCACAGGCGGGGGGCAGGGTGGGAGGCGGAGGGCGCAGTGAGCAGGGGCAGCGGCAGCGCGTGCAGCGGCGGCAGGCCCGTCGAATCATTAAAAAACACGACGCTGGCGCCCGTGCGGGTCGCCAGCCGGCGCCGTCGCCCCACCGGTGCACAGGTTGGACGACTTGATGGTGCCCAGGTTCTGCTGGTTGGACTTGCGGTTGGCGGAGTCCTTGTACAGCATGAACGGGTTGCCCGTCTCCACCTGCGCCTCCAGGATGGCAAACCACAGCTGCTGCGCCTTGATGACCTTGCGGGCGCGCCCCTCGCGCTCGTACCGCGAGTAGAGCGCCTCAAACTCCTCGCCCCAGCAGTCGGCCAGGCCGGGGGACTCGTTGGGGCAGAACAGGCTCCACTCGCCGTTGGCCTGCGGGCAGCGGCGACGCAGCGGGCGAGGGGTGGGGTCGGTGGGTGGATGCCAGCGTGCACGGCAGCCCGGCAGAAGAGGTACCTCCTGCTGGCATCTGCCAGAGGCACTCATAGCACAGCAGCCGGGCTGGTCGTCCGGCTGACGAGTGGAGCAGCAGTGCGCCGGCGCGCACCTCCACGCGGTGCATGAAGAGGTCGGGGATCCAGAGGGCGTAGAACAGGTCGCGGGCGCGCGCCTCCTCCTTGCCATGGTTCTTGCGCAGGTCCCTGCACGCCGCGCCGACGCACAAGCACGCCCCGCTAAGTCCACCGGTGGCCCGGGCTGGCAGGCGCACGGGAGGAATAGCCCTTGCCGGCGACCAGCGCGGGGCAGCGCAACGACGCGGCGCGGCACTCACAGCCAGTCGAAGATGTCGGCGTGCCAGGGCTCGCAGTACATGGCAAAGGCGCCCTTGCGCTTGCCGCCGCCCTGGTCCACATAGCGCGCTGCAGGAAGCGGGGGGGCCACGGCGCGGCTCGGCGTGGATCCAGGGCGGCGGCATGCCCTTGCCGGGTGAGGGGCACGGGCAGGGGAGCCGGCGGTGTGAAGCGCCGAGCGGGTGCGCCTGCTGTGCCTGCCCGTGGTTTGGCTCACCGGTGTCGTTGAAGACCCGCAGCATGGGCACGATGCCGTTGCTGGTGCCGTTGGTGCCGCGGATGTAGGAGCCGGTGGCGCGGATGTTGTGCATGGACAGGCCGATGCCGCCGGCGGACTTGGAGATGCTGGCGCACTCCTTGAGCGTGTCGTAGATGCCTGCGGCAGCACAGCGCGGCACACGCGGCAGCCGTGGCGAGGGGCACCGCCAGCAGGCGCAGCGCGGCAACCCAGCATTGGAGAGCAGCCAGCCAGCCGGCCGGGCGGGGCGGGCGGGTGCGCACCCTCGATCGAGTCGTTCTTCATGCAGACCAGGAAGCAGGATGACAGCTGCGGGCGCGGCGTGCCGGCATTGAACAGCGTAGGCGAGGCGTGGGTGAACCAGCGCTGCGACAGAAGGTGGTAGGTCTCCACCGCTGCGAGGAGCACAGGGGGGCGGCCGGGAGGGGCATGTCAGCGGCGGCCCTGGGTGCGCGCGTGTGAAACAGGCATGCTGCTGGAAGCACGCACGCCACGCCAGCCCCCAGCGCACCCGCGTCCACATCCTCCAGGTGGATGCCCACCGCCACGCGCATCAGCATGTGCTGCGGCCGCTCCACCACCCTGCCGTTCACGCGCAGCATGTAGGAGCGCTCCAGCGTCTGTGCGGGGGGGCGGGCAGGCAGGCGGGGGGCAGGCAGGGATAAGGCGCCAGCAGGTCGGTGCCGAGCTCGCGGCGGGCGCCGCGCCGTCAGGTCTGCAAAGGCTGCCTGGCTACACAATTCTGCTAAAGCAATGGAGCCCACCTTGAAGCCAAAGTAGTCGTAGTCGAAGTCGCGGTCATACACAATCTCGCTGTCCAGCCGCTCCGCGTGCTGCAGGGCAAGGGGCGCAGCGCTGCGACGTCATCACATGCCGCTCGCAGCTGCGGGAGGCACGCCTGCCCAAATGACGGCGCAAATCATCAACGAGCCGTGCTCCTGGAACAGTAGCAGAGACTCGGCCCGGGGGGGGGCTTGTGCGCACCTCCATGATGATTTCATACACCTTCTCGTCTATCAGCGGCGCCTTCTCGCCGTTCTTGGGGTTGACATGGCTGAACATGAGCTTGACGCTGCGAAAAGGTCAATCCGCAGGGGCAGGCAGCAGAGGCAGGCAACGTTTGCGGTTGGCAAGGGCGGGTCCAGCCGCAGCACATGCAAGGCGCTGGGAAGCGCGCCGCCGCCTGCAGTGCGGCACGGTCGGAGGCCCCACACTGGCAGCTGGCCGCCCTTACGTTTCACTGAAGCTCTTCAGAGTGTTCTTGTGCAGGTTGGAAACGGCGATGCGGGCAGCGAGCTGCAGCGGGGCAAGAAGCAGCGGCGTGGGCGGCGGCGCGGCGGCAATCGCCAGCGAGCTGTCCCTGCTGCCGCCATCACCCGCATCGCCGCGGCCCCTTACCAGCGCATAGTCGGGGTGCGTGGCGGTGAGCGAAGCCGCGGTCTCGGCCGCCAGCTCGTCGAGCTCCGAGGTGGTGACGCCCTTGTAGACGCCGGTGGTGACCTTCTGGGCCACCAGCACCTGCAGGCAGCAACAGAACCGCCGGGAGGGCCGTGCATGTTTAAACCTGCGTGCCAGCCGGCCCGCCCAGGCGCTCGGCATTGCTGCCCCGCCCCATGAAAGGAGCGGCCAGGCTGGGCATGGTGCGATTGGCAGGGGGGAGAGGCCGCAGAGACAGTCCTCGGCCAGCTGCCACTCTCACCGGATCGCAGAAGTCGGGGTTTAGGCCGTATGATAGCTTGGAGATGCGTGCAGTAATTTTATCGAATGATACCGGGGCGAGGACCCCGCTTCTCTTCACGACATACATGGCCCAGAGTCTGCCGCGTCGTGCAGGCTGCAAGAAGAGTGCTGAAAGCGTGCAGAAGGTGAGGACGACAATGTAAGTAGACTCAGGAGAACAGAGGAGGAGGAGAGGGCGCAGCTGTCGTGGAGCGCTCTGTACTGTACCGCGTACTGCGTGTACCTTCGTACTGCTTCCCTCAATTTCGGCAAGAACCTATCTCTCGCTCCTTGATCCTATCATCTCCCTATCACCGCGTGCATGGCCGAGGATCCCACTCGAGGCACAGGGGAGGCAGCGAGGGGCGATGGGGCTGCAGCACGCCACCAGCGCACTTCGATAGCCCTTCCGCCGCCTGCCGCCCCGCAGCTGGCACCCTGAGGGTTTTGAGCACCTGGGAAATTTGAGACGGGACAGCTCTGTACTGCATACACTTCGTACTTTAATTTATGAGCCCAAAGAGCGTGGTCGCGACATCTTTGGTTGTGCGCAGGACTCACACAGCATTGAAGGCACTGTACCACCCTCCAGCTCCTTATGCAGCACCCCCAGTCATGCACGGTCGGCAGCGTTCTGGCCGCAGCGTGCCAGGGCCACCTCTCGACCCCTACCCTCGCAACCCGGCTGGCAGAGTAAGCTCGCTGATTGCCGCCGCACCGACGGGGCTGCCGCCGCCCGCCGGTGCGGCCGCTCGCCAACACACACAAACATTGTGTTCCACTGCAGATTAGATGCCTTCCGTGGAACAGGTCGCGATAATGCTATCGCACGCTGGAACGGCCACATCCTGGATGCCCTGCCAAAGCTGAATGCGCGAGAGCCAGGTGCCCGCCTGGGGCCGCCGTTGCCTCCTGCCACCCGCCACCCCACGCACGGGTGGCAACATGGCAACCATCCAGATGGTGTTTACCACCTGTTCTTCATTCCTTCCTCCTGTTCCTTACAGTCAGCGTCCAGCTGGCGGAAAAGCTGACGCAGGCAAACCTGCTGCTTCAGCTCCTCAGCGACGCGGGCATCTTCCCAAAGCTGCATGCTAGCGTGCTCAGGTGTGGCGGTCGGTCGTTGGCCCATCGTAGCGCAACGCCTGTGGCGCGCCAGCTCACACCTGCGCGGCCGGGCCACTCCCAACCGCCGCAGGTGCTTGTTTGAGGATGGACAGCGTCTGCAGGCGCTGATGGATGTGCGAGAGCTGGAGAGCAAGCAGCAGGAGCAGCAGGCGGGGCCTTGCCCGCTGCACGAGGTGGTGGTGGCTGCTGGCCAGGCCTGCGCGGAAGCCGTGGCAGGTAGCGGTGATCGGGCGCCCGAGGAGGTCTTCTATGCCCTGCCAACCTCCACGGTGGCTCAGTTCTTCAAGCAGGTGGCAGCAGTGGCAGCGAATGCGGGGAGGAACCCTGGGCAAGCATCCGTCGACTTCGATGCTGTGGCGCAGCTGAGCAAGGGGGTGCAGGCAAGGCTGTTTGGTTTGCCGGCACGTGTTGTGTGCGCAGCTGGCACTTTAGATTCGGGCTTGCAGCTTCTAGGCAGGCAATCGACATGCCATTGCATTGTGTACGGTGCAGGTGGCGCTCGGTGGGGCCATGCAGCAACGGGCGCATCAGCAGCAGTGGTATGGGCTGGCAATCAACGTTGCGGTGGCGGGCCTCGATGAACCAGAGTGGACAGCTGGGAAAGACGTGCGAGCTGGTTTACAGATGCTCGCCGAGGCCTGCTGCCGGTGAGTATCAAAGGCCGTAGGCCATCTGTAATGACTTGGGCTTTCAATTCTCATTGCTGCTGTCTGCCGCCACATGCAGGCTTCACCCGCGTCTGGTGCTGGAGGCGCCCCAGCAGATTTCTCCCTGCGTGCTGCTACTGTTCGAGCTGACAGGTCAGTCTCCCCCTTCTCCTCCCTTCTCTCTTGCCTCTCGCTCTTCCCTGAGCTAAGCTGCCCTGGCTGCTCCGCTCCTCGCAGATCGCCTGCTCAACGCCTGCGCTGCTGCCGTGACTGCTGCTCCAATCGGTCGGCAGCGCCAGCAGCTGCACATAGAGTATGCCGCCGCCAGGGACCAGCTGTTGGAGCAGCTCCTGGAGCAAGCGCTTGCACTGAGCCAAGAAGGTCAGTGGCATGCCTCTGCTGCTTGCTTGCTGCACGATGCCACCAGATTGGCACGTGCGTTAGATTCAGGGGCCAGTAGCTTGTGCATGCGCTCACAGATCAAGTGCATGCGCCCGCAGATCAAGTCGAAGGGTTGCAGTTGATTCGCCGCGTCCAAGGCATGGCATCTTCTCATGGTTCAAACAGGCTGCTCTACGAAGTGGCCTTCGCAGTAACCCACGATTTTCAGAACCTGTACGAAGAAATGCAGCAGCAGCGCGGCGACGGGCTGGATCCGCCCCTCACCACTTATGTTTGGGACAGGTCAGCAACACATCTCCCGCGGTGCCGGCTCTTGAAGGAAGGGGTCGTGACTGTGGGCTGGTGGTGTGTGCAGGCTGTTGAAGGAGGGACGGTTTGCTTTTTTGCTGGACCAGCCGCACAACTTCGATGCCGAGCTGCAGCGCTTCCTCAGCGACGATGCTGCTGACAACACGGCGCTCAGGCTCCAGATCCGCTGGCTACATGAGGTCCGCATGCAGGACTACTCCAGTGCGGCCGCCACATTGGCGGTCAACTTTAGGAGCGAGCAGGGGGGCGCCGCCGCACGCCAGTGCCTCGCCGCGCTGCAGAAGCTGGCGGCCCTTGCAGCATGCCCGCTGTGGCCGCTGGCTGCAACGGCAGATGCAGAGGCCAGTGCGGCACAGGCGGAGGCAGCCTTAGAGCTGCTGGAGGCGCAGGGGTAGGCAAGGGGTAGGCAGCGAGAGCTCACATGTAACCAAACCAACAATCGCGTCCAGTTACAGCGGCAGTGTGCGGCAGTTCTCGATGATGAACAATGACGGAAAGCTGGCGGCCCCCGCAACGTCGTGCGCTACGAAAATGTTCACTCGTGCTGCATGTTTTCTGCCTCCTCCCTCAGCGAAGCAAATAGGACAGAGGAGAGGTAGCGCTCGCCAAAGGACGGCAGCACAACCGCGACCAGCTTGCCCTTGTTCTCTGGCCTGTTGGCCACCTCAGCCGCCGCCACGACCGCCGCGCCGGACGAGATGCCGCAGAGCAGGCCCTCCTCCAGCGCCAGGCGCCGCGCCATCTCCACCGCCTGGTCGGAGCTAACCTGCAACAGGGCGGGGGGTGCTGGTGGGGGTACGCCGGGGATTCGCAGGGCAGGCAGAGGCGTGCGCCGAGCACCGAGGAAGTGGCAGCAGCCATGACAAACAGGCGGCTGGCAAGTCTGGGTGCTGCCCCCACCCACCTTGATCACGCCGTCCACCAGGGAGGTATCCAGGTTGTCTGGGATGAAGCCCGCCCCGATGCCCTGGATCTTGTGGGGGCCGGGACTGCCGCCGCTGATGACGGGCGACTCCGCCGGCTCTACAGCGATGATCTGCAGGGCAGTGCGCATGGGCGGAGCTGTCGCCACAAGGCAGGAGAGAGGGCGAGAAAGCATGTCGCCAGGCCGCCCCGGGGTGCCGACGCGCCTGCATGTTGGGGTTCTTCTCCTTCAGGAACCGCCCGGTGCCGGTGATGGTGCCGCCGGTGCCCACGCCGGCCACCAGGATATCCACCTTGCCCTCTGTTGCCTCCCAGACCTCCGGGCCGGTGGTTTCGTAGTGGATGCGAGGGTTGGCGGGGTTGGAGAACTGCTGCAGGATGTAGCTGTTGGGGGTCGAGCCCGCAATCTCCTCCGCCTTCTGCATCGCGCCCTTCATGCCCTTGGCGGGATCCGTCAGCACCAGCTCGGCCCCAAAGGCACGCAGCAGGATGCGGCGCTCCAGCGACATGGAGGCGGGCATGGTCAGCACCAGCCTGCAGGGTGGACAGCACGCATGCTTCCAACTCAGCACAGGCTACTGGCCCCCACAGAACAGACGTGCAGACCTGCAGAAATGTGTGCTGTGCTGTGCTGTGCTGTGCTGGGCGGGCAGACGCACCGGTAGCCACGCGCCGCAGCAATGAACGCCAGTGCAATGCCAGTGTTGCCAGATGTGGGCTCGACCAGCGTGGTCTGCAGCAAATAGCGTAAGCGTTGGCGGGTTTGCGGCGTGCATACTGACACCTGAGCACAGCAGGGTCCCATTCCGACCGCGGCTGATGGGCTGAGGCAACACCTTGCCGGGCGCTATTTTGCCGGCCTCCTCGGCATCTTCTATCATGCTCCTCCCAATTCTGCAAACCAGGAGGGGTGCTGGGTAAACGGTCACAGAGCCAATTCTTCTTCCGCTCTGGCTGCTTTCCACACGGCGATGCAGATGATGTACAATGTACCTGTCCTTGACCGAGCAGCACGGCTCCATCAGCTCCAGCTTGGCGGCCACCTTGGCCGCGGCTTTGTCGCCCAAGATGCGGCTACTGAGGTAGACCATGGGCGTGTTTCCCACCAGGCGGCTGCAAGGTGGGGTAAAAAGGGAGGCAGGCAACATTTGCACACAACACGCCCTCTCAGCAACACCCGTCCCCCCAAAGCCCATCCCCGCACCTGACATCAGCTGCGATGCGTGGGGTGACCACAGGCTCTGCTGCCACGGCACGAACGGCGAGGCTGTGCCTGACCCGCCGCCGTGCCGACGTCGCGCCGGCCTGCAGCGCCGTCGCCCGGGCCTGCACAACATGACACATACGGCGATACCAAACGATAATGGCTGGTTCAGCGCTCTCTGTGCACGCGATCACAGGGAAAAGCTTCCTGGTTTTTTGGCGGGCATCTGGCGTGGGCCAGATCGTGCTGAATCGACTGTTGCGAGTTGATCGCACGCACCGTCAGGCCGCGCGGCGTAGGCTGGGGGGCCAGCAGGTTGCCGGCAGCCAGTCTGGTGGGGCCGATGGCCAGGGAAGGGGAGGCAACCATTGTCTCAAATAACACTCGCTTTGGCGATCAGTCGCACCCGCGCACGTTTAACCTCAGGGACTGTTCCAGCAAACTGATGGTTCAGGTGGCGGGCGCCAAAGAGCAAAGCCCCTCCTAATTTTGTGTCCTCCTCATTACATCATGCAGTAGGTTTCTGCTGGGCCAACGCAAAAGCCAGCAACTCCCAGGATTGCTATCAAACAACTGGCGCGGAGCGGTCGTCACTTCTGCCACCGCTGTCGCTACCTCTGTCGCTTGGGCACAAACAAGTCGGTGTACGAGTCGATGGCCTGCTGGATGATTTCCTTTGCTTGCGTGCAGCCCTGGAATTGCTCTGCAGTGCAGTGCAGCGTGGGCATGGTAGTGGCAGCAACAACTCCGCAGTCCCGACAACTCCGCAGCCAGGCAACCAGGCATGATGCCCCTAAACAGCGCACCAGACCTCACCTACCACCACCTCCTTGTTCTCATTCTGCAAGAACACAATGCTATCCCGATCAGGCACTTCAAAAATAGCCGCAACTAGCAAGCAGCACCCGCACAATGCCCGCCTTGACGCACCTTCTTGTAGTCCTGCAATGGCCAACGTCCAAACGTTTCGGTGGATCCGTTAAGAGTTGAGGTCAAACTTCAAACACAACATTGCGACAAAGCAGCGGCCCTGCATGACATGCAGTTCTTACCTCGAAAAAGCTGCACAGCAAGCGGGCGGGGAGCAGCGGCAGGCAACACATGAGGGACAGACACAAGGTAACCAAAGCAAGTCTGTGGCATGCAAGCTAGGCGCTCTAATGGCATACAACAGTTGGCCGCCAGCCGCGCGACGACATTCTGTGCTCACCGCCGGATCTCGGCCAGGCGGTGCTGCGGCAGCTGGCTGATGTCCTCAAAGTCCTTGAACTCGGGGTCGTCGGCGTGCACCGCTGCAGGCAGCAGTGGCAGAGGGGGAGTGTGCAACGAGGCAGGCGCGCTTGTTGCACGGCTGCGGCTGAACTTGGCTGGGGTTGGCCCACCAGGCCTCTGTTGACCCCTCACAGCAACTCACCAATGATCTTGTCGTCCTGCTCCCCCTGGTCCACCATCTGCAGGCGCGGAGGTGTGCTGGAGGAGTGGATGAGGATGTAGGACGTCGCAAAGCGGAGCATCAAACCCATGCATGGCATCATCACGCAATAGTGAACAAAGTCGGCGATGGTGATCGCGTGCAGGATCAGCCCACACCCAGCCCACCCACCTGCATGACGCCAATGGGGCGGCAGCGCAGGAAGGAAAAGGGCACCACCGGCTCCTGCAGATGCGATGCAATACGCGCTGAGCACGGGATGCACTGGTATGTCTGGCAAAAGGCGCCCTGGAAAACATGTGAGCCCTTTCGCTGCGACAATCCTTGCAGGTTGAGGACAGTAATGCCCCACCTGCATCAGCACCAGCACATCTAGCGGGTCGTGGTCCGGGCAGTAGGTACGCGGGATGAACCCTGCAGTTGCCAGCGGGGAAACATGACTGCACTGAGGTGGCCTGTGTCATGCACCAGCCGCGCCATTTTGTGCTAGGCACAGCTGCCAGAAGGAAACGATCGTCGGCCCACCATAATTGTGCGGGTACACTACCGAGGAGTAGAGCACGCGGTCCACATACAGCAGGCCTGCAGCAGGCATGGCTTGAACGTTTCAGCGTCCACATCGAAGGACTTGAACACAAAACCCTGGTCTGACTTGAACACAAAACCCTGGTCTGTATGCGAATGCCTTGCTGGTGGCGCACCCGACTTCTTGTCCAGCTCGTATTTGACTTTGGAGCCGCGCGGGATCTCAATCACTGCAGCGAGCGCCGGGTGGCATGCTCGCAATCAGTAGTGGCTAGCCTATGGGATCAACGTGCCCAGGCAAAGCAGTCACCAGGGGCTGCTCACCGGCGTTCAACAGATGAGGCGCATCGCTGCCAATTTCTAGGTCGTGCCAGGGGTGGGAAGCATGCCTGCAGAATTGGCATTGGCAGATGCAAACGATTATTTTGAGGCGAGGCTGTTAGACCGTGCAGATTGGTTGGGCTGGGCTGAAGCGGGGCGGCGCCGGCGGAGCGACTTCCGCAGCCACCAGGGCCACCGCAACAGCGGTGCATTGCGTGCGCTGCACTCTATTGTGCAGTCTGGCGCGACACTGCGCTTCAGACGAGCAGCTCGGGCACCTTCGCCAGCTGCAATCTGTGGCTATGGTCTTGGCAAATGGAAACCCACAGCCACATACGGGACACCTACCCCTTGTTCATGGTTCAGCGCCGCACAAACAGACGCGGGTTGATCGGGCGACCGGATGCCGATGACGAAGCTTGGGTGGAGAGCTGCTTGATATCAATGAGATCTCCAAACGTCCAAAGAGGCCGAGCAACACGTGGGGGGCGGATGACCACTCTGACAGGCCATCGCGCTCCACCTGTCAAGCCCGCAGGCGCCCGCCAGGTTGACCGCTGGCGCCACACCTACCTCCATGCAATGGCCAGCAAAGGTTGCTGTAAATGGCAAGCATGAAGTCGCAGAAGACAATCAATTTTCATCCCAGCGACAGTAGGGGACTAGGGTTCACCGAAAAAATGGTAGAGTCATCTTCAACCACCACTCATCTGCGTGTCCAAACCTCTCTTTCTCTCTCCCTCTCTCTCCCTCTCCCTCCTTCCCTTCTCCTCTGCTTTTCTCCTTCTACCTATTTACCTATGCAAAATTCACAAAACAAGCTATCGAGCACCATTGCGGTGTCGATTGCGCCGGTGACTCTGCCTAAAGCTCTCGCTGCCGCCCGCACCTCCTCGCACTGGACCTCCAGGTGCTGCAGGGCAACGAGTATATCCGGCGGCACTGAGGTCTAATCTCGACGGTGGGGCAGGCATATGCACTCGGGCCACCCTGCCATCAATTCAATGTGCACCCCCCCAGCAGCAGGCCCGCTAATGCAACACCTGCCCATTCACACCTGGAGGCGTCCTGTGGAGGCCTCATATCGCCGCATGGCAGCCACCGCCTCTGTCAGGTGATGCCTGCAGCCAAGGTCATTGTGCGGGTCTCACAAATGTTCAAGCAGCTCGTGTGCACGCAGTCAGGCTTGCAGGCTTGCAGGAGAGCACTCGCTTGTGCCGGGCCCGGGTGACCAAAGCTCCAGCCATCCCACCGTCGCCGCCGCTGGCAACCAGCGCTCTGACGTGCTGTTGCAGCAATGCCAGCAGCTGGTCTATGCCCTGGCCAGACTTGCAGGAGACCAAGAGGTGCGGGGCAGGCGGCACAGTGGCTCCCGCTGCCTCATGACACCCTCTCTGCTCTGCTGGCAAGGCTGGCTGCGTTGGGTTGCTTGCTCCACTCATTCTGGCCGCTGTACCCGGAACAAGGTCGGCCTTGTTCATCACCCAGAGCTGCACGATTTGCGCCGGCAGCGGCAGCGCCACGTCTGCCAACTGCCCCCGCGAGTCAACTCCGTCTGCTGCCGCTCCGCTGGTGGCATCTGCAAGGTGTAGCACGATATGGGCCTGATGTGCTGCCGCCACCGCCCGCCGCACGCCTTCCGCTTCTATCGGGCAGTCAGTCTGCCGCAGGCCGGCGCTATCAATGAGGATGACCTGGTACGCAGCAGTTGAAGCAGTTGAAGATGGACCAGCACGTGAGGTAAGTTGCGCATTCTGTGGGTGGGAGTGACGATGACAAGCAGTGCATTACGTGTTGGGTTCTCACGCCGCATGCGCTCACCTTGACGCCCCCAAGCTCCAGCTGCACCTGGACCACATCTCGCGTGGTGCCTGGTGCAGGCGAGACAATCGCCGCTTCCTGGCCCGCCAGCAGATTGAGGAGGCTGCTCTTGCCGGCATTTGGTGGGCCCACAATGGCAATACGCACCCCGGTCCTGCAGCGACAATGCGCATGTCCATGCTTTCACATCCTCTCAGGAACGATACGTAATTGTAGGGCAGGAAAGGCCCCTGATCGACGTCTGCTGGTGGTAATAAATCATCGCCGCACCTGACGAGCTCGCCGCTGGCGGCGGATGCCAGGTGGCCCTCCAGCTGCTGCCGCAGGTCACAGACTAGCGGCAGCACGCCTGCCGCGACATCCTCGGCAATGCCCTCGTCCTCCCCAAAGTCAATGACAGCCTCTAACCGAGCTGCAACAGAAGGGAGCGGGAAGGCCACGGTGAGGTGAGCTGGGGGCATGGCATGGGAACTCCCCACAGACCCACCGAGGCAGGTCAACAGCGTCTGGCGCCATGCCTCGTGCCGCCGCCGCACCGCGCCTGCAGCCAGCCAACAGGCGTCATGAAATTGTCGACCAGATACTGCAGCAGGGATGTGCTGGGCTATGCACCTGTGCTGTGCAGCAGCGCCTGTCTCCGCTGGCTCTCTGTGTCTGCTGCCAGCAGGTCCGCTAAGCCCTCCACCTGCAGGTGCAAACATACAGGAGAGAAGAGACATGCTAGAACATCAAGCCAAGCGCTATGGTGTGCGTGTAGGTGGGCATGATGAGGCTGGGCCCGTGCCTGAGTGAGGTCCAGCTTGCCGGCGTCAAATGCGCGCCTTGCGAATTCCCCGGCTTCGGCGGGGCGCAGCCGGAGCTCGCGCAGCGCATCCTGCACAGCGTGGACCACAGCGGGGCTGCCATGCAGGTGCAGCTCGGCGCAGTCCTCGCCTGCAGGGTGAATCGCGGTGTGCACTTTTGAGTCCTAGCCACGTCTAGAAGCAGGGGCAACCTTGGACAATGCCCTTCATCAAGCTGGCCGTGTAACCCTCATACCACCTGTGAAACTGAGAGGCGCTTGGAAACGCAGAACCAAGCCGCGGTCCAGCAGTTCGCCGTTGGGTGCAGTCAGCGACGTAAGGGTGGCTTTTCTGGCAGGTGGCAGCTCATCTCGCATCATCAAGTGTTTCAGTGCCATGTCTGCTTGTGGGTACATCAGGAATTAGGGTGCAGCAGGGTGTAGCAGCCAGGGGCATGCTTAGATTGAATCCCACCTGATGCGGGCCCGGATATACGGATGACCGCCAGTGCACCCCGTCCAGGGGCAGAGCTCAGAGCATAAATGGTGTCGCGAAGAGGCTTCGGCTCCGCGGCGCCTCCGCTCCGCGCTGGTACTGCCGCCGCCAAGGCCGCATGCAGGTGTGCATGTCGGCGTCGTGTGGATTCTGCCGACATTTCGATCGTCCCCAACGACACGCCATTCCAGTGGGAGAAAAAAGCTGAACCCAGCGCGCGACACCTGTTGAGCATGTCAGCGGATTGATCTTATGATGGGAGGGCAATGCCAACATACATTGCATGAATTTAGACGCGCGGCTCCTCCCTGGTTGCTGGTGTCTACATAGGGTTTTCGCAGTACACCCGCGCATTTCCGTACTTCACCTCAAATGCGAGCTGCTTCTGTGCCGTCCTCGGTGCAGAAAGTGTCGGCATACAGCAGTGCCGGCAGCGTGCCCGCCTGCCCTCCTGTTTTTCCTTTTTTTGGTTCTGAAGGTAAGTACTTTTTCACTGGATGCCGGGGACTGCAGAGTTGGCGGGAGGTGGCGCTGCTGGGCGCCGCGGTGTTGTGAGCGGCCCGCCTCGGGCCCGTGGCCTGCTCCTGGGCCAGCGCCTGCACAGGGCCAGCCGTGGGGGTGGCTGAGGCCTCGGGGCGCTGACTTGGTGACGGCGGGTGTCGGCGCCGCGGAGATCGATGCGCCGCCGCCGCCGCCGCCGTTCCACACCCCACTCCCGCCCGGCTTTGGCGCTGTTGTAGAGGTGCCTGTCCATGGCGGGACTCGCTGGTTCCTCGTGGGTAGCCCTTTTGACGCTGATGCTGTTTGTGGGCAGCAAAGGCGCTGGCGGCACTGGCGGCAGCAGCTCAGGCTACAGGCACAGCGGCAAGCGAACGTCCTTCGGCTTCCGAGTCCAGGCGCGCGACTTTCAGCCCACCTTCAGGCGCTCGCTGCTGCGCAATTCCACGATGCCGCTGCACGGTGCAGTGAAGGACTACGGGTGAGTGGGTCCTTTGCGAGGCTGGCTGTTTCAGTCCTGGGATCGGTTTGGAGCGACAAAGGGTTCCTCGGTGTTGTATTTTGAGGCAGCTGCCTTTCCATCCGCTGGCTGTGTGTGCGGCATGCGTGGCGCACTGGTGGCGCTGGGCTGGAATCCGCCATGCCGCGGTCAGCTGCATTGCCCACCGAGTCGCTCGTGATGGTTGCCTCGCTGCAGCTATTTTTATGCGACACTTTACCTCGGCACCCCAGCCAAGAAGTTTGCGGTTATTGTGGACACGGGCAGCACCATGACGTACGTGCCGTGCTCCAGTTGCGGCAGCGGCTGCGGCCCCAACCACCAGGATGCCGCGTTTGACCCAGAGGTGCCCCCTCGCTGTTTGCTGCTGGTCGTCTTGACGGCCGCCACCTGCTTGATTGTGGTGTGATTCGGTCGCTTTTGCATAAGGCAGGCTGGCGGGCGCCGACTGAAGGCCGTGCCATGCACGTGTTTGTGCAGGCATCTTCCACGGCCTCGCGCATATCCTGCACCAGCCCCAAATGCAGCTGTGGCTCGCCGCGCTGCGGCTGCTCCACGCAGCAGTGCACCTATACCCGCAGCTATGCGGAGCAGAGCAGCAGCAGCGGCATACTGCTGGAGGATGTCCTGGCGCTGCATGATGGTGAGTTGATTGTAGACTTGCGGCCAACTGCGAGGGCCTCCAAGATTGCTAAGGAAATGAACCGCTACAATCTGCAGGGCTGCCCGGCGCCCCCATCATATTCGGATGTGAAACCCGGGAGACTGGCGAGATTTTTAGGCAGCGCGCCGACGGCCTGTTTGGGCTGGGGAACAGCGATGCATCAGGTGTGGTCTCTGTTCTCGCCAGCGGCGGCCGTTTAAACCTGCGCGGCTGTTTGAACCTGCTGCAACCCCCCCGTCTAGCTGCCAATGCTTGCCATTCTGTCACCGGCCTGTTGCTTGCAGTCGTGAATCAGCTAGTCAAGGCTGGGGTGATTGATGACGTGTTCAGTCTGTGCTTTGGCATGGTGGAGGGCGATGGCGCGCTGCTGCTGGGAGATGCAGGTGAGTGTGATGGTGCTGCTTCAACTTGAGCTCCTTTGTTGCAGCCTCAGGCAGGAGCCTGTGCACTGAGGCTGGATCTGCTGGCGTGACTGAACACATGCAACCACGCTTGGCTCGTGTGCGGCCCCTGCCCTACTCTGCAGAAGTGCCCGGGAGCATCTCGCTGCAGTACACGCCGCTGCTCACCAGCACCACCCACCCCTTCTACTACAACGTCAAAATGCTCAGCCTGGCCGTGGAGGGCCAACTTCTGCCGGTGTCGCAGGTGCAGATTGAAGTTGTAGCAGGCAGCACCTGGCATGCTGGTGCACTCCGACTCCTGCCGCTTACTTGCACATTCACAGCATGCTCCGTGCTTTGCAGTCACTCTTTGACCAGGGCTACGGTACCGTGCTGGACAGCGGCACCACATTCACTTACATGCCCAGTCCCGTGTTCAAGGCATTTGCTGGAGGCAAGTGCTGCCGCCTTCCAAACACATGCTGCTGGGGTTATGCGGCACATGCACTAACCGCATCAACTCCGCTCTGCTTCCGGCGCTGGCTATGCTTGCAGCGGTGGAGAAGTATGCGCTGAGCCATGGCCTCAAACGCGTGCCGGGGCCGGACCCGCAATTTGACGACATCTGCTTTGGCCAGGCACCCAGCCATGATGACCTTGAGGCACTTTCGTCCGTTTTCCCTAGCATGGAAGTCCAGTTTGACCAGGTGTGGGAAGAGTGGAAGGACGGGAAGGGGTGGGCAGCGCCCAAGCCTGCCATCATCCCTCCTGTCTGCTGCTACACCATCACCATCTGCTACAGTGGACGGGCGATGCCTCACCGTTCCGCACCCACTGTCGCCTCTCCACTGCTTTGATGCAGGGCACTTCTCTAGTTCTGGGCCCGCTCAATTACCTGTTCGTCCACACTTTCAACAGCGGCAAGTACTGCCTGGGAGTGTTCGACAATGGCCGCGCAGGTGGGCTGATCCTTTGAAAGTGCTCGCCACAGTTCTGTTGATGAAACGTTTATTGTTTAGAACTGCAAAACTCCAACCAAAGATGAAGTTATGGCATCAATGACATATGCTCACACGCTGAATGCGTGCAGGCACCCTGCTTGGTGGCATAACATTTCGCAACGTGCTGGTGCGGTATGACCGGGCAAACCAGCGTGTGGGCTTTGGGCCAGGTGCGCTGCGGGGCAGGCCGCCAGTCTTGAGAGCCTGCGGATGCCCTTGGGTATCGTGTGGGCTGGATGTTGAACCGTCACGTCAGTCTCAAACCCGTGTGGGCCTGCTGTTGCAGCGCTGTGCAAGGAGCTGGGCGAGATGCAGCGGCCGCCCTGCTCTTTCTTTGCTGTTGAGGGCAGCGGCGAGCTTTCGGCTGCAGCGGCGGCAGAGGACGGCGACTGCTTGATGGAGCCCATGCGGCAGCAGCAGCAGGAGACTTTTGAGGTGGATGATGAGGATGGGCTGGATGAGGTCTCCCAGGACCAGCAGCAAGACGGGGGGGATGCCACGCAGGCTGCCAGTCAGCGACGGCCGCCGGTCGACCTGCCAGGCGCTGGCCAGCAAGCCTCGGCCGCCGAGGGACAGCACGTGCAGCCAGTCCAACAAGAGACGCAACAGCAGCAGCAGCAGGAGCAGGAGCAGGTTGAGGTGCCCATGCACCGCCCGGAGCACAGCAGCGAGCAGCGGGCGCCTGGCAGCGCGCAGAGGGATCCGCAGCAGGATGCAGCCGGTGGCGACGGCGTTGCAACCCCGTCCAACAAAATCAGCAGCAGCTTTAGCGTGGCTGTGGGTCTGCTTGTGGCGGTGGTGGCGGTGCTGTCCCTGGGTTTTGCGGTGGCCCTGCTGCA
Organism: Chlorella variabilis; assembly: GCF_000147415.1. Lineage (NCBI taxonomy): Eukaryota > Viridiplantae > Chlorophyta > Trebouxiophyceae > Chlorellales > Chlorellaceae > Chlorella > Chlorella variabilis. The sequence goes on from NW_005435062.1 coordinate 494,961, forward strand.
GCCGGCGACCCGGGATCGCATTCGCAGCGCATTTGGCGGCTCCAGGTGTGCATGCATTTAGACCTTGCTGTGCCTGCATGTTGCACCACAGAGTTTCTCCAGTGGTTGCTTGGAGGTTTCTTAGATGCCATGCGCTGTGTCTCAACGGGCAAATGCTGTGCGGTGTGTTGCAGGCACTACCGCACCTTGGAGGAGGACCAGGATGAGCACGACCCCGAGGGCGGGCTCTCTCCCACCACTTCTGGGGCCACAGCCGCCACTGCCGGGGGCGTGGCCGGAGGCGGTGGGGGCGGCGGCAACGGCGAGCTTCAGGGTGGTGGCGCGCTCAACACCGTCAAGAGTGTGGAGCTGGGCCCCGTGGCGGACCCTCGGCCACGTGGCATCACCACGCCCCAGAAGCTCCAGCGGACTGTTTCTAACAGCACGGAGGAGTCGGCGGCCGTGCTGGGCAGCACACCCACCCCACGGGCTGCAGTCAATGCCGGGCAGGGCCCACTGCGCAACCAGCCATCCTGGCAGGGGCCGTGACACAGTGAATGGAGTTCTGAGGCATGATTTAATGGTTGTTAACGTGAACCCACATCTTTGAAATCACATCTGGCCACTTTCTGCTGGGGCCCTTCCCTTCACGGCTGCCGCCTTCTGTGCCGGTCTACCAGATGCACTACGGCAGCGCTCACCAGCAGGCCGCCGCCCGCCACTGCGCACACTTTGGCGCCCAGCTGCTTTGATTCCGCAGACTGCTCCACCTCGTCGATGAGCTCCTGGCACGCCTTTGGGACGATCAAAACAGGCCTGAACACTAGCATGCGGCCTTCTTTGCGTGGGGCATTCTGCAGGCCTCGGTGGGAGACGGCCGTCAGAGTTGTTGGGGCCATCTGTTTGCAATCTCCCAGTTCTCGTGGCACCGCAAGCGCACACCTGGAAGGCAGTGGGATGATCCTCTGCCGTGTCGAGAACGCCTACCGCGGTGATTACCTTGCCCACCAGCAGTGCGCGCTCTGTCTGCTCTATGGCCACATTTCGCTGGCCAAATTTTTGTTTTGCCCGGCGAAGGCAGGCTGGCGCCCTTTGCGGCCTTGCGCCAGGAGGGGCCAGTGGAATGGGAGGAGGGACGCTGGAAAACCACTGTTTGCAGCGGATGGAGTGACGCGCTCAAAGAGGATGCATGCATCCCCCCCCCCCCCCAAGTTGAAGGAGCAGAAACCTGCAGGCACTTACAGACGGTTGCCTGTCAGCTCCAAGCATTCTCGCGCTGCCATCAAGCCCCCCTCTACGGGCAGCTCCACACTGGTGCCATCAGTAAAACACCACTTTGCCTCCATCACTTCCCTCCGCAGAGGTCGGCTCTGGCGCACCCATGTCTCTTCATGAATGTCATCTGGCGCGCTGCCGCTGCTCTTGGATGTATTGGTGGTGCTGCTTGCTCGCTGTTCAATGCCACTCTCCGGCTGCAGACGCGTTTCAGTCACCTGCTCTTCCCTTGCCTGCACCGGTTAGGCCGATGGCAATTGACACTTGCCCCATAGGGCAAAACATGAAACTTCTGGCATCCCCCTCCACCACACCAATCACCTCCACAATGGCAGCTGGACGACCAGACAGCTCGCCGATGATGGGAGTGCGTGCTGCGACTGTTGCCCTAACCCGCAACAGACGCGGCTCCTTGCCAATCAAGTTTCTAAGCTCTGAACATGATCATGAGGGCAGCAGCAAATGGTCTTTTTGCTTTTTTGAACAAACTGGTGACGCCACCAAGGTGAAATTTCTCCACCCACCTGCCAGACTCGGCAGCTGCGTTGCAGTAGACCGCCAAGCTTTGGCACGGTCTTTTTCTTGCTTCCCGGTAATGTACAGAGTGCTGGCACTAGCAAAACAGCCGAGAGCGCTGCCCATGAGCGTAAACTTATCCATACTGCACGGTAATCTACTATTGCACGGACATCTACTACACCTGCGCAGTCTTTGACTCGAAAAAAACAATTGAAGCTGGTTTTACCGAAACATGGGGGGAGTTGAACAGTCACATTTCCTCGCCCGCTTGGCGCAGTACACCATTGGCCAATTTCCACTGTTTCCGATCCAAGATATCTGACGTTTAGTTATCTTTGTGTAAACTGCCCGTGGCTAGTGGTACTACGACTATGCGTTGGGACTTGGTGCTTCCAATTTCTAAATAAGCCTTTTTAACATCAGCATTTAACATCAGCAGAATAATCTTCTTCTTCTTTCTTATATACCGCCTGTTGCTGCTGGTATATCGTAACTCACCGCCGCCTGTTGCTGCTGTCAATCGCGTAGGCCACCCCAGCCCCAAGGAGCATGCCGCCGCCAATCACTGCCAACACTTTGGTGCCCATGTCACAGATCTCGGCTGCCTGCCGGGAGTCGTCGATTAGCTGCTCCAGCGGCTTGGGCGAGACCTCTGCCACTTTTAGCACAAGCATTTGGCCGCCCTTGCGTGGGGCATTCTGCAGACCTCAGTGGGAGACGGCCATCAATATTGTTGGAGTCGTCTTTTTGCAAACTAGGGCCTACAGGTCTCCCACTTCTCATGGCACCGCCATGCGCACACCTGGAAGGCTGCTGGATAATCCACTGCTGTGTCAAGGACCCCCAGCGCGGTGATTACTCTGCCAACCAATAGTGCCTCCTCCGTGCGATCTATGCCCACGAGGCGTTCCCCCAGCTCCTCCTCTGCCATGCGGTCACGACCCTTCTGGTTTGCAGGAATGCTGCGGATGGAGGATGAAGGCGATCCGGGGTGAGTGGAAGGTGATGCAAGAATGTTGGGCAAGGTGACGATTAGCTCGCAAGCCGGGCGTTTTCTCCTCACAGGCGGTTCCCTGTCTGCTCCAGGCACTGCAGCGGTTCTGAGGAACCGCGCTCTACAGGCAGCTCCACTCCAGTGCCATCAGTAAGCATCCAATCCGCCTCCACCACCTCGCTCCGCAGAGGACGAGCAATCCTCTCCCACTTGATCTCCTCGCCACCAGATCGCACCCGCTTCTCAATGACCTGGTCCTCCTCTGTCTGCAGTTGCACAGGTTCAGGGTGAAATTGCGCTGGACAAATGCGCCATGAAGAGATTCAAGCTTTGGTGTGGGCGCTTTGCACCTTGACAATGACAGCTGGACGGCCAGAAAGCTCGCCGATGATGGGAGAGCTAGCTGCCACTCGTGCCCTGACGCCCACCAGCTGCGGAGCGTTATCATGCGCCCTTCTGAGCACTGCAACAGAGGCACGTGCCTTCTATGAAGCAGCATTGCTTGCGGCATCATGGTGCATCATAACTCCCCCACCTGCTAGGTTCGGCAGCTTCTTGAAAGACTTCAAACCTTTCACGCGCTGGCGTGCCAATTCTCCCGTGGCCCACAGCAGGCCGCTTCCTGCAAGACTGATCAGGCCGCCCTGAAGCATGGTGTCCATCGTCTGGGACCTTCCACAACTTCCGATTCAGAGCTGCCAGATGCAAAATGTAGACTGGAGGCTCGAGTTCTAATCACCGATGTTGGGGGGAGTTGGACAGTCACATTCCCAGCGCCACATGTGGCAGTACGTTGCCGCGCTCAACCGGTCAGCTCTCTCTAGCAATCCTTGTCTGTTATCCTTGCTGCCAATCCGTTGTGTTTCTCCTGGGGGCCACGGACCGACCGATTCGAATCACCGCCATGGCAACATTCTCGGCAGCGCAGTTGGACAAGTTTGCCGGGACCAAGCGCATCACGCAGGCATGTTAAGCTGGGTCAAGTCGGCGTGTGCAGTGACCATTCAATTCGGCGTCGCCTCCTCCTCTCCGTGCAGGAGACCTTTGACGCAGCGGTGCGAGAGAATATCGATGAATTTGAGATGGAGGTGAAATGAGAGCGGCCTCCCCGGGCGCCCTCCTGCGCCATGCCACTGCGGCGGCCGCCGCCGCTGCCGCCACATTGACCGTGCTCCTGCCCTCGTGCTCCTGCCCTCGTGCCTCCCTCGTTTGCAGCCCCAGGAGGCCCTGAAGAGCGCGGTCGACGAGTTCTCGGCGCAGGGGGTGGACCTCAGTAACATCATCAAGACGGTTGACGGAGGCGACATCACCTCCCACCCTGCCACCGTGGCGGTGCACGCACTGCAGGCAGCGGCAGCAGCCGGCGACTTCCGCGCCATGGCGTCGGCAGCCAATGACATTGCAGCGGCTGCCGGCGCGGGGGCCGGCAGCGAGGGTGCGGCGCTGGTGCTCCACCGAACCGGCGCGGCGCAGGCAGTCGTACAAAGCTTGGCAGCGGCAGCCGTTGACCAGCACGCGCTGCTGCACATCCTGCAAGCTTTGGCAGCCCTGCTGGGCGCCGGCAGCAGGGAGCTGCAGGCCGATTTCCTGCAGGCAGCAGGCGTGCCCGCACTGCAGCGAGTGCTCTCCAGCCAGCCCTGCAGCGGCACGCTGGCTGCTGCAGCACTGCAGGCGGCAGCTGCCAGCGCAGAGAAGAACGAGGAGGGCAAGGCGGCGCTGATGGAGTCGGGGTGCGGGAGCAGCTGCCTGGAGGTGATGCAGCGGTATGCGGATGAGCCAGAAGCGGTGCAGGCGGCTTGCGCCGTGCTGTGCGCGCTGACCAACCCCGATGACGACACCCAGCCTGGCTCCAGGCGAGCTGTGGGGCAGCGGGGGCGCACTGTGCTGTGCGTGATGCCTGCCGCACTCGTGCCTGCGCAAATGCCAAGCAGATGCGGCGATGAAACGCCGTGCCTTTGCAGCCAAATTTCTCTGCTGCCCTGCGGCCTTTGAACCTGCTGCCCCGCAACGAGCACTGCAGCACCCAGTGCTTATCAAGGTATGCCTTGCTCCTGCAGGGCGTTCCCCAATGCCAGGGCCCTGGCCAAGGACGGAGCCGCCAAGCAGCTGGTGGAGACGCTGCGGGGCTATGCGGCACAGTTGCCAGAGGTCACGGCTGCCGTGGCGAGTGCGCTGAAGCAGGTAGCTGCCAACGAGGAAATCTGTCAAGAGGTGGCGGCAGTGGGCGGCATGCAGCTGATCCTGCAGATTCTGAGGACAGGTGAGGGTGACACTTGTTGGCAGCAGCAGGGAGCCAGCGGCGCACGTATCGACGGAGCAGGCCCCGTGCCCCTGGTCTGGCACTGGACACGCCGTGATGATTCCCCGGTGCTTGCAGGCATGGCTGATGTTGTCCTGGTGCGCCCGCTGTGTGCGCTGCTGCGTCAGCTAGTCAACAGTGACGGTAACAAGACGCTGCTGGTGGAGTCGGGCGGCTTGGAGCTGCTTGCTGCTCTGCTGTCGGCCTACAGCAGTAACCCTGGGGTCCTGGAGCAGGCGCTGGGCCTGCTGACAAATGCCACGCTGCGCAACCCCGAGGCAGCTTCCAAGGTTGGTTGGGCGTGGACCTGACGGTGTCGCATGCATGATCAGCATCTGTCAGCGTAGTGGCATTTCAGTCGTTGAGGTATGGGTGTGTGCACGCATTCCTCCTGTCGCCCTCCACGCCTAATGTTTGAGTTTTAATGCTGGCAGGCGTTGGAGTGCGGATGTCTCGATGCCATGCTGGAGCTGATTCGCGTCGCACTTGCATCATCCAACGGCAAGGAGAACCGTTCAGCCACAGCAGTGCAGCGGCAGGCGTGCATGGCCATTCGCAACAGCGCTGCCAGGTGAGGGAGCAGTGGCAGATCGAGTGAGTTTGAGGTGGCTGGTTTGGCGGATGTCACATCATGTACTGTGGCTCTTTTGGCTGGATTGCATGCAGGAACCCGGATGTGCGGGCCGTTCTGCTGGACAAGGGGGCAGAGGGCCTGCTTCGCCAGCTCAAGGCAGCCTACCCGTCCTGTGCCGATGCCGGTTCAGCTGCGCTACGAGATCTAGGGCTGGACAATTACAACAATTGATGAGGAATCAGGAACCGAGGGCCGAGGCACACATGTGAAGCAAACCGACAGAACAAGTTTTTGTGCAATGCTTCAACTCAATGCCGTTCATTGTTTGGTGTTTGCAGCAAGCTGTGCGCCGCCACTGCCGTCACCTGCATTTGCTGCCCAGCTCTTCACTGCTTGCACTACAGTCGGAATCCACAATGCAGCGTTGAACAATAACAACCCCGCAAAAAGCCCAACTGTGCCCAGGAGGAAGCACGGGCCCAATGGCGGCGCTGGGGGCAGGAAAGGCAAATTTGTCGCAAACGCCAGGATGGTCAATGGGACGATGGCCGACATCGTGAGGCTCATGACGACGTTCCCAGCACTCTTAATGAGCTCCAGAGCTACATTGGCACGCGACAAACGGGTGGCAATGTGTGCTTACCAAACCCATGGCGGGCAGCAAGGCGGCAGGCTGGAGTTGGCAGACCGTGGTAGCAAACACCGATTTGACATGGGGTTGCATGCATCTGCCCTACCTGACACGTTGAATGCTAGGTTACACAGGATGTAGGCTACTGGAAGCGCAGGGCTCAAAGAGCAGTCTCCACCGCACGAGGGTGTGATGCCTCTAAAGCATTGCCAGCCTGCACCAGGCAGACCACAGCAGATACAAGCCTGCGATTCGCTGGTTTGCCAGCCTGGGAGGCAAGACGGCCAGCTATGCCCACCTTCGGCCAGGTATCCTGGCAGGTCCCGCATGCTCATGCCGCGGATGGCGGTCATGGCAGGGAGCAGAAGGAAGACAAAGACACATTGGGAGAGCGAGCCAAACGAATTGCTGCAAACACAAGAAAGGCAGATTCAGAACAACATTTCAATAGCAGGTAAGTTTTGGTAGACCATGACTTGCCAGACAAACAGGTCGAGGTCGGTACCCAGCTTCACGCGGGCAAGCCTGAACACGCGCTCTTTCAGCAGAGTGTCGAGGGCAGGGAAGAGCATGGAGACAACAAAGATGGCCGCGTACATGGGATTGATGCCTGAAAAAACAAATGGCAAGACAACAACATGAAACACTTACAATTTATTATTATCGATGCTGTTGCGTCACTGGTGCACACCCACCATCCAGAGGGCTGCCTCCGCCCTGGGGCCACGCCGCCAGGCACACGCCTCCCATCACTAGGCCTACTCCTAGGACCTGCGCAGGAGAGGAAAAAAACTGAAAGTGCCCCCACCAAAGTCCAGGTCTGTTTTCTCGCTCTCTCCTCACACTCCACAAGGTTCCACGGTGCAAAAGCAAACAACCATTGTCCGCTGCCTCGCTGCCACTTGCCTGGGACACGCTCAGCCGCTTGCGGAGCACAGTCACTGCTAGCAGAACTTGCCACAGCAGAATGGTTTGTGCTAGCAGTGGCAGCACCACGCCTGCACCATGCGAACAACTTTGCACCTTGCATGTGGGCGCTGCTGGATGCACAGCCCTCACCAGCAACGTCGCCCCACCTGGCAGGTTTGCGGCGCCCAGAAAGCCCAACAACGATGCCAAAGCTTCCACTGCTCCTATCGCCACAAAGGTGCCCGGCATCATGAATGGGAGGCGCACCATTTGCCGCGTCACAACGCCAGACCTGCAGCATCAGCGGTGATACGAGAAAGGAGGGTCACTGGTTGTCCGCACCACTGTCACTGGCCACGACAACAAACGCTGCTAAAGCTCAGCGCCTTGCACAGCATTCCGGTTCGGGCATGCAGACCTGAAGCGCAGGCCAAGCACTGCAAAATACACGAGCAAGTAGGAAAATGTCTGCAGCTGCCCTAAGAAGAATATGTGCCCGCTAAGTGGCACCAGTGCCATCTGCAGCCATGATGAGGCAGCCATGATGAGCAGCGCTTTGATGGGTCGTGCATGCAAGCGTCCAGGCCGTGTTTCGGGTTGTGCATGCAGGGGTCCAGGACCGTGGGCGCCGTACCTTGTATAATAGCCGATTGAGAATGGCCGTTGTTGTCACCACGCCAAGGGTGCCTGCCAGGGCCCACTTGCTTGTCGCGGCGGGCAGAGGCGGTGGCGGCGCTGCACTGACGTGCGGCAGGTGTGGCTGCTGCTGCTGCTGCTCCGCGTGTGCCGGCTGCTCCTGCCACTCCTGGGAGACAGGCTCCTCGGCCCTATCTCCCGAGCTGCTGCTTTGGGTTAAACAGAGGCGACATGTGTGTTGTCCTCTCCTAGGATAGAGAGGGATGCTGCTGCTGCCCCGGCTGGGGTGGAGAGGGATGCTGCTGCTCCATCTCCTCCTGCTGCTGCGTGTCACAGGGTGCCCACGTGTGACACCTGCACTGGTCAGCACGCTGGCCATGCCTCAGGCTAGCTGCACCGGCCATGAACCACGGGCTCATTGTGATGGCCACAGCCCGCGTCGGTCGTGGAGGCACTTTTGTACCGCCCAACCGGCAATACAAACACCAATCTCGATGAGATAAATGCACGGAGAAACTGATTGCCAGCCGTTCCCTCGCAACGCATTTTGCTAGTTGAGCTGGTGTATCCGCCCCGCAACCCACCCTCTTGCAGTAATGGCCTCCGCTGGCTTGGGCCAGCGCATTCAGTGCGGAGGGAAGCCTGTCCGCCGGCAGAATGTGTCCTGCCGTGTGACCTGCAGCGCGCAGCCAAACCACAGGCGGCCGCAGCTGGCGGCGGCCCTGACCGCCGCCGGAGCGCTGCAAGCAGTCGCCACTGCGGCCCCTGCGCTGGCAGCTGTCGAGGCTGTGAGCCAGGTGGGGTGCTGCCGGCCCAGCACGTGGCAGCACTGCCTCCTGCCTCCAACTTGCTGTCCGGCATCTTTTCATCCTCCTCGAAAACACCGCCCTGCACCCTCACTAACTGTTGCAGGTGGCCGATGGCGCGACCGTCAGCCTGGCGCTGGGTGGCGGCGCGGCCATTGCCGCCTTATCCGCGGCACTGGTCATCACAGACCCCCAGAAGCGGTGCGCTGGAACTGCCGGCGCGCCGCTGTGATCGCTCCTGCCAAGCGACCATCTGCCGCTGCCTGCTTACGGTGATAGGCCCTTATCAAGCCCTTCATGCCAGCCCTGTTCCTGCTCCCTCCCTGCCTCAAGCAGGCGCTCTGCACAGATGGAGGAGACGGGGGGCAGCGAGCTGGAGGCTGTGAAGAAGTACTTTGACACCGCAGGCTTTGAGCGCTGGAACAAAATCTACGGCGAGACGGATGAGGTCAACAAGGTGGGTGGTGGGTGGCGGGACAGGGGGCCCCAGCAGTTGGGCGAGACCGCACACAGGCATCCCTCTCGGAGCCTGGCATTTCAACCGGGCCCTGGTGTTCTGAACGTTGGCATAAGCGATAAGCGAGCTCTCCCCCGCCCCCCGGCCCCCCCCCCCCCCGCCGTGTGTGCTTTGCTGTGGTGCAGGTGCAGATGGACATCCGGAACGGCCACGCCCAGACGGTGGACAAGGTCCTGCGCTGGGTGGACGAGGGTGAGCGCCGCTGCCGCTGCTGCTGCCATCCTGTGACTGGCCAGCCTGCGCCACGCTTGGCTTGGGTTTGCCTGCAACAGCACGGCTTGGTTGCTGCGTTTGCCGGCATTGACGGCTACGGGCGGGCTGGGCTGGGAAGCCATGGTGCTTTGGTGTGCACACACCGGACTCAAGTGTGCCCTTCGCTGCTGCAGAGGGCGGTGTGGAGGGCACCACCATCTGCGACGCCGGCTGCGGCACAGGCAGCCTGTCAATCCCGCTGGCGCTGCGGGTGAGCCGCTGCCGCCGCGGGCGCATCCCTCTGCGTGCTGCTCTCTCTCAGCTGTGCCTTGTCATGCACTGCGCCCAGGGACGAGGCCGCCACCGGCCTGTTCTGACGTCGCCTCGCTGTGCCATGGGCCACAGGGCGCGACCGTGAGTGCCAGCGACATCAGCAGCTCCATGGCAGGCGAGGCGCAGCGGCGGTACGAGGCCACGATTGCCGCCGGCGCCAAGGCCCCGCAGGTGCGCGTGTGTGCTCGACCAGTCACAGCATGCGGTGCCTGCCCCCGGCGACATCTCCAGCCCTAGTGGCCACCCACCTGTACTATGCTTCACGCTTGCAACTGGAGGTTTCCCTCGCCGCAGGTCGCCCCCAAATTTGAGACGATGGACCTGGAGAGCTGCAGCGGGCGGTACAACACCGTGTGCTGCCTGGATGTCATGATCCACTACCCGCAGGTGATGCCTGATGTGGGCCCGCCGGGGCTCTGTTTGCTTGCACCGCCCCCTGCTGACCCCTGCATGGGTGTGGGGACACCCGCAGGACAAGGTGGATGGCATGGTGCAGCACCTGGCCAGCTTGGCAGGTGGGGGTCTGCTGCCCGCTGCGCCCACTGGCATTGGCCCTTGATCGTATGCACGTCGCTGGTTGCTAGTCGCTGCCGGTGCCCGCTGTGTGTGTTCCTGCTGATTCCGCCTCCTGGTTCCCTACAGACGAGCGGCTCATCATCTCCTTTGCCCCCAACACCCTCGCCCTCACCATCCTCAAGCGCATCGGCGAGCTGTTCCCGGGGCCCAGCAAGGCGAGTGTTGGGCAGCCTACGCCATGCTTTCATGGTCGGCTGTGGGCAGCCCCTGGTTGCCGGCACTATCTTGCCACTGTGTGTGTACCAGGTGCCCGCCTGATTGGGTTTGCACACGTCTACACTCTTATTCATGCGCCGTGGCGTGAATGGTGCAGGCCACCCGCGCATACCTGCACAAGGAAGACGATGTGGAGGCGGCGCTGGCGCGCGCAGGTGGGCCGAGCTGTGGGCGCCATGTCCAGCAGCGCGGGGCGCCTGCTACACGACCCTGCCTTGAGCCGGTTTGCTGCACCACCGAGCCCTGCGCTGCCCCCTGCCGCAGGCTTCAAGGTGACCAAGCGCGAGATGACATCCACGCAGTTCTACTTCAGCCGCCTGCTGGAAGCAAAGCGCGTTTAGGGAGACCGCAGCAGCACAGCCTGTTCCACCTCCATGTTTGATTGAGTGGTACTTCTGTGAACGCCATGGGAGGCACTCTGAACGTAAACCATCATGGAAGGCTGGACACCCGCCTGGAATTACGCTGCTAGGACAGATCCGCCACCCAGCCGTAACTGACGTGCTGCCCATCTCAAACTGCTGCATTGTACCGCGCCGGGCAGACTCGCGTGGTGGGGCACACTCTGAAGAATGTGCAGCGCGACGATCTGCAAGCCATGCCATGGTTACATAGCACCCAAGGCTCTTTCCACAAGAATCTCTCGTGGCGGCGGCCGCCGCGCCATGCACACATACTGGCAGCTCCGCATCCGACATGCCGCTGCCAATGCACGACTGCCAAGCAGCAGCGCCACGGGTGTTGCCCGCTTAGCGGTTGGCCTTGGCCACACGCTCAATCTCGTCCTTCTTCTTGATGGCGTAGCTGCAAAGCGAGAACAAGCAGGGCGCAGGTGGTGAGTGGCAGAGGTGCAGCATGGCAGGCAGCAACTGACTGTTGTCGCACCCAGAGCCCCAAACACAGAGCATGGGACAACAGAAAGAGCCATCTCCTGCCCGTTCCCGGTCAGCAAGAGCTTGCTCGGCTACGACCAGCAACACCCCCACCCCTGCCCTGCCCGCCAACAACCCCCAGCCATGCCGCACCTGTTGGAGCTGCCCTTGGCCGCGTTGATCAGCTCGTCCGCCAAGCACTCCGCAATGGTCTTGATGTTGCGGAAGGCGCTCTCGCGGGCGCCGGTGGTGATGAGCCAGATGGCCTGGTTGACGCGGCGCAGCGGCGACACATCCACTGCCTGGCGGCGCACCACGCCGGCGCTGCCAATGCGGGTGGCATCCTCGCGGGGGCCGCTGCAGAGAGGCAGGCAGCAAGGCAGGCCACAACCGAACATCAGCACGCTGATGCCTAGCGCCAAACAACGACGAACCATTACTGCGCTGCCTGCCGCCGTTGCTGCGCCCAAGTCCAAGAGCGCAGGCACGCATCGTCTGGCTGCGTGACCTCCCCGTGCTGCCTGCCATAATGCAGCATGGAACATGCTGGTGCCGACAACAACAGCACAGCAGCTGGAGCAAGGCAGCACAGCGACAGCGATGCAAGCACGGCCAGTTCCGCCTGCATCTGCTGCCCGCCCGGCTATGTGCTGACATCTGCCACCCAACAGCTTTCGCCATCTGCCCCACGCACTGCCAGTCATTGCCCAGCGACAACCAAAGCAACACCAGGCTCCAACGCGGCAGAACAGCGGCAGAATGGCTGCAGACCAGCCGTTTTGAGCAGCAGCAGCACAGCAGCACCCAGCCAGCCGGCAGATGTGCCGCGCGCCACTCACCCGTTGATGATGGCGTCCACCAGCACCTGCACGGGGTTCTGGTCGGTCAGCAGGTTGACAATGTCAAAGGCGTGCTTGACGATGGAGGAGGCCATCAGCTTCTTGCCGTTGTTGCGGCCGTGCATCATGAGGCTGTTGGTCAGCCTGCACCATGGGGAGCGCCGCGGCAGCATGCGCGGCTGAGGCCTGACGCCCGCACCAGCAACACCAAGTGCAGCTGGCAACGCCGCCGGTCGCTGTTGGCAGGCTGCTGCCAAAAGCCATGCACCCATGCCAGTTGGGTGGGTGGCTGCCGTGTCGCCGCCCCCCAGGACACACCTCTCCACGATGGGGCACTGCGCCTTGCGGAAGCGGCGCTTCTGGAAGCGGCCCGCGCTGTGGGTCGTGAACCGCGCATACTTGGGCTTGACGGCAATGTAGTCCTCAAGCGAGATGTCGTTCACCTGCGCAGACGGAAGGGCAGCGCCGGCGTGCGTTACCCGACCCCGCCCATGTGCTGCCCGCTCAACTCTTGTCGCGGTGACGGCGGCTGGGCTTGGCACATCGTCCGCTGCCACGCCGCTGCTGCCCCCGCAAGTGGGTTCCCAGCTCCACCCACTGCTGGACCACAGCGCATCCGCGCCCGCATGCGGTGTCCAGCTGCTCCCCGCATCGTTTCTAAGCCATGCTGACATCGTCAAGAGGCCGCAGGAGGCCGCAGGGCGCGCGGCAGCGCCCATCATGCTGCTTCACGCTGCCTCCCGGTCGGATGGGCCGCCGCAGCCCTCCCCCGCTGATTCTCACCTCCACATCCGCAAACGACCATTTCCCAAACAGTTTAATCTCGTTGGCGGCCTCCATTCTGCGAGGGCCCGAGCAAGTGTCCGAGCGCCCGGGAAGACCTCCCAATTGCTGACTGGCGCTACCCGGCCGCCTGAAAGAGGCCTGCGGCGTTCGAGAGGGGGAGTTTCGCGCGCTGGAGGCAAAAGAAAGTTTTCCCAGGGTCGGGTCACGAGTGTGCCCTTTACAGGCACAATGGGCCAACACCACCCAGTCTGAGCGTTCAGGAGGACTTCCACTGCTGCATCGGGGGACTAGCGCCGCGCTTTAACGATCTGGTTCCACTTGGTGAATATAGCGGCCACGCCCACGCTCCTCAGCCAGCCAGCATGCGGACAGCAATCTCTTGCGGTTCTTTGAAGGTAGAATGCAGCGGCGTGGGGCACTGCCCCCCCCATTCTAGACTACAAGCCTGTCAGCTGGCCAGGCACTGCCCTGTGACGCACCGGTGAGCCGCTGGCTGGCTGCGTTCGGGCCCGATGCGTGATGCATTGCAGCGCAAGGCGGCGCTCCACCTAGAAATGGTGGTGTTCCGCCGCCGCCGCTGCCGCCACCCTCGCTGGTGCTTCCGGCGTGGTAGGCTGGGCCTATCCCGCATGGTTCGCCGCGAGCCTCATTGGTCAGCAACCGGCCATCTCTCTTTGCTGCCTTGCAGTAGCGCCAGTACCCCCGCGGCTCCCGCGGCTGCAGCCTGCTTCGGCACCGCCAAGGCGCTGCCACGCCGGCGTCGGCGCCAGCTGGGCCGCGGCCTGGTGGTGCGTGCCGAGCGCGACTTCTACCAGATCCTGGGCGTGGCGCGGGACTCAGGTGGGTCACGTGCGTGCGGTTCATGGCAGCGCACATGCATGCGCTCCGTGGCTGCCCGCATGCCACGTGCTTCCGGATGCGGTGCTGCGGCAGATGACTCTATCCTTCACGCCCCCTCGCGACCCGCAGACAAGAAGACGATCAAGAGCGCCTACCGCCAGCTGGCGCGCAAGTTCCACCCGGATGTGAACAAGGAGTCGGATGCGGAGCAGCGGTTCAAGGACATCTCGGCTGCCTACGAGGTGCGGGCGCCCTGTAGGGGCAGCCTGGGTGGTGCATTTCTTTCGTCAGTATGTGGTCTAGGGGGGCCTGGGTGGCGCATTTGTTTCGTCAGTATGTGGTCAGCTGCTGAGCCGGTGGGGCGGCGCAGCTGGGCAGCGAGATGCCAGCACCACCCGACCAGTGCAGCATGCATGTGTGAGCGACTTGCCCCGGGTCGCTCCGCGCGCCCCGCAGGTGCTGTCGGATGACGAGAAGCGCGGCATCTATGACCGCTTCGGCGAGGCGGGGCTCAAGGGCGGGTTTGCGGGGGCCGGCACTGGCGGCATGGGCGGCATGCAGGGGGACTTCAGGTGGGGGTGCAGCAGCGGGCTTCTCATGCGTGCTTGGCCTTGCTATGGCCGCCGCGAGGGCGTTGAGGACGCATTTCGACACTCGGCCTGTTTCTAAGAGTCGGCTTTTATTTCTTACTTCCTCACCAAAACTGCAGCAATCCATTTGACATCTTTGAGACCTTCTTCGGCGGCGGCATGGGCGGCATGGGCGGCTTTGGGTGCGTGCGCTGGTGTCTTTTTCAGGATGTTGTGTGTAGACAAGCATCCTCAGGAGCGAGTAGCTGTCGTGGCAGTCAGAGAAGTCTGATGGGCCCTCCTCCCGCAACCCCTTGTTCTTGCAGCGGCATGGGCGGCGGCGGGGCGCGGTCACGCAACCGGCCGGTCGCGGGCGACGACCAGCGGTGAGCCTCGTGTGGCCTGCAAAACTTTCCTGCCCTTGCACTGGGGAGCCAGCAGCTCGACTGTGTCTGTCGCGCCTTTGCTGTTCCCTGTTGCAGGTATGACTTGCGGCTGGACTTCACAGAGGCTGTCTTCGGCTGCAAGTGAGTACAGCTAGGAGGGCGCCATGACCTTTGATATCGCTTACTCATTTCTTGAATGCAGCCACCAGGATGGGTGCACGATGCCATTTGGCAGCGCCTCACTCTTGGGCTCTCCCGGGTTGCCTGCTTGGTGTGCAGCAAGGAGATTGAGGTCAGCCGGCTGGAGGACTGCTCAACGTGCGGCGGCACCGGCGTGAAGGCTGGCACCACGGCCAGCACCTGCAGCACGTGCAAGGGCGCGGGGCAGGTGGTGCAGGCGGTGCGCACGCCGCTGGGCATGTTCCAGCAAGTGGCCACCTGCCCAACCTGCGGCGGCACCGGCGAGCAGTTTACACCATGCGGCACGTGCCAGGGCGACGGGCGCGTGCGGTGAGCCTGGCTGGGAATGTCCGCACTGTGTTATTCCAGCTAACAGAGGGATCCAGTCAGTGTTTTTTTGCATGTAGCCCCAGCTCGTCGTCAGTGACGTGCTGGCCGCTTCTGTGCGCCACATGTGCTGCAGTGGCAGCAAGCGCATCTCGCTGCGCGTGCCGCAAGGCGTGGACGAGGGCAGCAGGCTGCGTGTGCGGGGCGAGGGCGATGCGGGGCGGCGGTGAGCTCAGCGCCGCGCCTCGCTGCAGTCCGACCAGCAACCTGCTTGCTGTTGCGGCAGCTCGCTTCGCAATGCCCCATTCTCTGCCACCGCTTCAACAGTGAAGGACGAGCCTGCCAGAGCTGCAGCCCGTCTCATGCCTCTCTCTGCCTGTGTGCAGCAACGGCGAGCCGGGAGACCTGTACGTGTTCATCGGCGTGAAGCCGCACCCGCAGCTGCGCCGCGAGGGCGTCACCATCCACTCTGGTGCGCTGGCGCTGGGCGCCCACGTGCCCACCTGCTGCGCGCCGCACGCGGAGCATACGTCTACACTGCGCTGCTACGGCGCCGGCCCTTTAGCCAGCGTTTTTTCTTCCCCCTGCTCTGGCTCACTCGGTTTGCTGCACCCGGGCTCTGCAGACGTGGAGATCTCGTATGTGGATGCCATCCTGGGCACCACCGTCAAGGTTGCCACCCTGGGCGAAAGGGAGCTGTCGGAGGTGGACCTCAAAATCCCGCCAGGCAAGCCGCCAGGGCGGGCAGCGCGTGGCCAAGCGCTCATGTGCTGCCGCCGCCCCAATCATCCTGCCCGTCGTGCACCTGCTGCCCACCCTTTCTGTGAAGATTGTGCACACCCATGCCTGCGACGGGAGCCTTGTGTGGCCTTTCGTGCCCCTCGTGTCCTGCTGCCTGACTTCTTGTTGCCGTCCTGCAGGCACGCAGCCCGGCACCACGCTGGTCATGTCCAAGCGTGGCGTGCCCAAGCTAGGCACCCAGAACGCAAGAGGCGACCACTTGGTGCATGTCAAGGCACGTGGGCGGCTGCGGGGCCAACCCCCACCTGTCGTGCTCCGGTTACCGAGCGGGGTGTGCTGCCAGCTCTGCGCTGTCAACTGCTTGTGACTGTTCTGCAAGCTCTTGGCTTCCAGACGTGAGCGCGTGCTGGCTCTGGCGGCCCCCACGACTGCTGTTGCAGGTCAAGATCCCCAAGAGCATAGGCAGCGAGGAGCGCAACCTCATGGAGCAGCTGCGCGAGCTGCAGGTAGGCTGGGTGGGGCTGAGCAGCGTGCTCTGTTCCTATGGGTGGCTAATGGAGGGTTGCTGTTTCGCGGGTTGGAAAAAGCAACCACCTGCTTGTGCCTCGCGACTGCGTGCAGGCGGCCAAGCCAGCAGCAAAAGCTGGGTGGTTCTGAGACGGTTTAATTTTCTTGGCGGTTGCCTGTAACAATCAGACGTGCACCACAAAACTCCGCGACATCATGACAGGCTGGCGGCGGGCAAGGAAGGCTTTGCCGGCAAGCATGACGGAGTTGCTGCTGTTCAGGAATCGGGCGCTCTGCTTAAAATTGCGTTGTGTATTCACGTGTGCACCCCCGCGCTCGAGTTCAAGCTTCAAGTTTACCGCACTGTGATCAGGTGGATCCATCTTTGCAACGCCAGCACGCGCAGCCGTTCGATTGAATAGAGGAACAGCGCTTTCGCCGTGAAGTGGCCAGGAGACCATGCAGGAGGCCCTGCACGGTCTCCTCCGCACCATGCAGCCGTGTAACTGTGCTGTGCACACTTCACCATTGGCCAGAATGCTTCCAGGAATCCCTCGCAGTTCTCCTGCACAGCGCCACCGACTGGTCGTTGCGCCGCCACTGGTCGGTTCACCATGCCCCACTGCCGCTTGCTGCAGAAGTATTGCACTAGGACACAGCTATGGATGCTGCAGGGGTGGATGAGGAGGGCAACGTGAGCTTCAAAGCCATGCTTTGTCTCGTGCTTAAGTGTCGGGCAGAGTTTACAGCGCCGCGTGTTGCTCGGGATACAAAGCACGGCATGCAACCGTCATTGCAGGTATTCCAGTCTCCAGAGGAGCTGTGGGAGCAAGCCAAACAGGGCAGTAAAGTCCCAGAGGTGGGGTGCTGGCCCTGGGACACATCGCGGTTGCTCGTGCCGATGGCGACAAAGCCATGGGGCTGCGCTCGACTTTGTGTCCTGAATCCTGTGCCTTGCCTTGCTTTGCTCTGCTGCCGCAGTGGTACACTACGGCCGTCGATTATTGGGACAAGCAGGAGGCGAGCGTGAATGGCGTGCTGGGCGGCTATGGCCACCTCACCACTGCCGACGTGCGTGACAGCCGCGCCTTCCTCCAGAAGGTGAGACCAGGGTGAACGGGGCTGACTCATGAAAGCATGCTCTGGCTGAAGATGAAGCAGAGGGGGCCGGGGCATGAGTTGGGCAACAGCGCCAACCTGCACTGATTTGGCTGCATGGGGAATGTTGCCTGCATGCACAGGCGTATGGCACTCCGTTGGCAGAGGCCGAGGCAGGAAAGCGTCGCTTAGTGGCACTAGACTGCGGCGCGGGCGTGGGGAGAGTGTCAGAACAGCTGCTGCTGCACCACTTTCAAGAGGTCGACCTAGTGGAGCCCTCAGGTGAGCAGCTGCCCTCATGCCCATGACCCCCAGGCCCAGGCCCAAGACCATCACCCCGCCTGCCACCCCTTGCTGTTCTTCTTGCTGTTCTTCAATCACTGCCTGCAGCACACCTGCTGGACACAGCACGAAAGAGCCTGGGCGGCCGCGGCAAGCATGGGTGGCCGCGGGGCCACAAAGCCGTCAACTTTTACCAGGCAGGAATCGAGCAGCACCATCCAGAGCCGGGGCGGTACGATGTGGTGTGGCTGCAGTGGGCAGCGCTGTACCTCACTGATGGTGAGCATTTTCTAAAAGGAATGAGAATGCCTTTGATGCGATTGCCTGCTTGGCAGGCTGTTTGAACGGCCTGCGCCTGCCTGCCTACCTGCCTGCCTCCTGCCTGCCTGCCTGCCTGCAGAGGACTTGATCGCCTTTCTGCAGCGCTCGGCGGCGGCGCTCAAGCCTGGCGGCGTGCTGTTTGTCAAGGAGAACGTCTGTGAGCGGGGGTTCATCGTGGACAGCTCGGATGCCTCCGTCACCAGGCATGCCTGCCGCAGGCCAAGCATGGCAGCGAGCCCATGCTGTGCAGCTTGCTGTTGAGCTTTGGTCACCGGCCTGGCTGGAGCTGCACCTTCAAGCTGCCACCCCCACACCATCAAGCACTGCATCCCCGTGGACCTGTCCGCAGGTCTCATCAGTACTATGTGCAGCTGTTCGACCGAGCAGGACTGCGCATGACGCACACGGCGCTGCAGAAAGACTTTCCAAAGGGGCTCTTCAAAGGTGGGGCACCACTGGCGCCAGCCCAGACCGGAGCGAGGTTGAGCCTGCAGCTGCCTCTGTTGTCTGACATGCGGCCAGTTATATGAAAAGTTGCTGGCTGCCTGCAGTGCGGATGTATGCGGCGAGCCCGAGATGACGCCAGGGTTGCAGCTTCATGGAGGTCTTGCAGAACTTGCGACAAGTGATTGTAACTGGTGCAAGGCCTGCAGATGACCTGCAGAGAGTGTGTGGTTAAAGTTCAGCGAGAGTGCAACAATCGGCAAAAGGGATGCCTATGAAATCAGGCTCTGAGGGGAAATGTGTCTACTCGTCTCCCACCGTGGGTCCACGGGCGTTCTGCTTTCAACGCTTTGGTCTCCCACCTCGCGAATAATGAATGTGGCACGGTGATCGCAAATCAGTCCGACTAGCTCTTCTATCGCAGCCTTGCGAAGGCCGTCGGTGGCCTCACGCGGCTCTTTGCAACTGTCGCAATGTTGGTGCAAAGGCCGATTAGGCAGCGGAATGTGCAGGAGAATGGCACGCTTCACTCGCCTCCGTCGCCGCCGTCGCCGCCGTTGCCGCCCGCACCTGCCCGCCAGACCGGGGCCCCAGTCGCAACCCGGTTCCCCCTGGAACCTGGCGGCGCGCTGGGGTACCTGATATGGGCTTGGTGGCAGGCGTTTGCGGTGCTAGTGTCTGTGCCACTGGCCCTCATGCTACTGATCCAGTTCATCGTCAAGTGAGTTGCTCATAGATCTGGCGCCACACCCGCCCCCATTCCACGCTTTATTCGTGAGTTTCTCTAAAGCTCAACCCTTGCCGCTCTACCTGCCTACAGCCCCCGCAAGGCGCTGCATCGCAAGGATCGCACCCTCATGCAGCTGCCCGACCCGCTGCCTGGCCTCAGCCATGAGTGGATTGAGACGCAGCCTGGTGTCAAGTGCGCGCCCAGTGGTTGCTTAGCATCAGCAAGCTGCAAGCCACCACCTCGCCTGTTGTAGCTGGGGCCCAGGAGGAGGACCCCCTTCAGCGCCATTATTCACATGCCATGTCCCTCTCCCGTGCCTGGCAGGCTGCACGTGGTGCGTACCAGCAGGCAAAGCGGAAAACCAATCATGCTCATGGTGCACGGTTTCCCAGAGGCATGGTTCACCTGGTCCAAGCAGATGGCCGAGTTTAGGTGCGGGCAGGCCTGCCCATTGCTTTCTTGCAGCCCTCCTTGCAATAATCCCGCTCACCTTGAACGGCAAGTCAAGCGCAATGGGCACACCGCTGCCATGCTGTGTTGATGCATACACAAACACCACCCTTGTGCTGCCTACACCTGGCAGGGACGAGTTTGAGGTGGTAGCCATCGACATGCGAGGCTACGGAGAGTCCAGCAAGCCCGAGGTGCAGTGTGGCTGCCGGGCTGGGCTCATGGTGCTGCAAGCGGATGAGCGCCATTCTGCCAGCCTGCCGGTGTATGGCACCCAGGCCCTAATCGCAAGTGACTTTCTTAGCACCTCTCTGTGCACACATGCCACGCAGGGTTGGCTGGCATACCACCAATACCTCCTGCTGGTGGACCTTCAAATAGTCACGGAGCGCCTGCTGCGAGAGAGTGGGCAGAAGCAGGTGCACCTTTTGTGTGGAGAATAGCCTCGCTGCTAACAACAAGCTACAGTGTTGACCACTAACCTCTGTTGACAATGCCCCTCTCAAAGTCACGCCCTGGGCACGCGCCACCTCCCCATGCAGTTGGCGCTGGTGGGCCACGACTGGGGTGCGCACATGTGCTGGTGCCTGGCCTACACGGCTCCCCACCTTTTCTCTCATCTGGTTCCGCTGTGTGCACCCCACCCGGGGCTTTACCACCAAAACCGCGATCTGTTGCAGAGAATCCGCCATGGGTAGGTGTTGCGTTGTCATGCATTTCTGTCGGTTGCCACATCAGTTTTGCAGCAGGGCAGAGGTCACTGGGCTGATGTGTCCCATGCCGCCCTGCCCTTTTGGACCAGGTATGTGCTTACTTTCCAGCTGCCCTGGTTCGGAGAGGCGCTGATGTGCGCCAACGATTATGCTATGCTGGAGGGTGTCCTAACAAAGGGACCGGGGGCCTGCATTGCTGGCGCTATTACGCCAGAGGTGAGCTGATGGTGCTTGCTGTGGCAATATCAATATCTTCTGGAAGGAACGGTGTTGGAGTTGTTGCTTCCCTAGCGTCATTCAACCTGTGGGATACTATTTGCAGTACATGGAGCGCTACAAGCAGGCTTTTGGACGCCCTGGTGTGCCAACTGCTGCCCTGAACTACTACAGGGCCGTGAATAACTCCCGCTTCCCAACCTATGCGCTGTACCGGTAGGCGGCATACTGCGACTGAAGATGGGAGATGGGACCCACCACTCTTGCGTGTGCCAATCCCGAAGCGTGCATGGTTGCCGGCTTCGTTGCGCGCCTCTGCGCTGCCTGCTGCGCAGGACATTGCGGCGCAAGTTAAGTGTGCCCACACTGTTGCTTTGGGGTGGGAAGGACCCAAACCTGGGGATGGGGGTGAGCGCTCCTGCAACCTCCACTCGCGACCGCCACATGCTGCTCCTGGATGCCTCTGGCACTCGCTGGGCTGGTGATCCTGGCGGCCCCCGACCCCTTGCGCCATCTAACCACTTCTGCAGCTGCTGCGCAACACGGACAAGTACGTTGATGACTTGCGCATCGAGGTGCTGAACGACAGCACCCACTGGATGCTGCACGATTGCCCCGCCGAAGTGAACCGCCTGCTGCGGGGGTTCCTGCAACAATGAGGGCAGACATCGCAAAAGGCGATGGAGGATGGTATGGGCGCCGCGTTGATGGGAGCCTTTGGATCCACAGGGACAATCATCTTGGAGGAGTGGGTGGGTTGGGAGGGTCTGTTGGGCACCCTACTAGTAAGGGCTACTGCTGGTTGATCCTAATCTCCACCTAAATCTCCACGCACTAGGGTTCCAGAGAGAAGGGGCGCACCGTCATGTCCTTGTCTCGGCCTAAACCATCTGTCGCGTCATACACCAAGGCTACAGCTTTGAATGCTGTGAGTGCAGCCACTGACTCTCCAGACTAAAGTGCAACTCACTGTTTCTCAGTGCACATTATGCACCGTTGTTCGGCTGTAAACGCGTAAACTATATATAATTCATTCATAGCTGACTAACCTAAGTGCTGTGCATGATCATCCTCGATGACGTCACGGCTTGCCAAACACGCTTGGCGCTGCCCTGCCAGCCAGCTAGTGCGCCAGCCACACGTACACAAGGAAGAGCAGCACGGCGACGCCGCCCGCCACGTAGACCATGCGCCGCTTGTGCGGCTCCGCCATGACCTTGGACATCTTGTCTGCTGTGGCCCGCAGGCTGAGCTGCACGCCGCCCATGCTCATGGACTGCACAGCGGCAGCAGCAGCGGGCGACACGGGTCGGCGGCATGAGGGCGAGAGCTCCCTGGCCTCGCCACGGAACACCACCGCCGGAACCCAGCCTGTGCTGCGTCATTAAACAGTGTGCATGCATCGCAAACGGCGCAGTACGCTCATGCAACGGTAGCACCGAGCCGCAGGGCAGGGCAGCACCACGCACCATGTTGTCCAGCAGGCGGTGCTGCGACTCCACCTCCCCGTGGATGCCGGTGGTGACGCCACGCAGCGCACCCACGCGCTCGCTCAGCGCCGCTATGCCCCTGTCGTTTTCGGCCTCCAGAGCCTCCAGATCCACGTGGGAGTGGTCCTGCAGCCAGGGGGGGCGTTTGGTGCTGGGTGGCGTCGACGGCAGGGAAGGTGACGGCAACGGCGGCGGCGGCAGCGGCGGTGGCAACCTGCGACCCGGTGCCGGGGGCCCCTGCTGCTCCAAACAGGGGCTGTCGCTTCATCCCTCCCCCCGCAGCCGGCCTGTGCCGGGAAGCCCCAGCGCTGGGCACTGCTGAAGAAGACAGCTGGGTGGCTCTGCTTGCTGGTTCAGGCGCACGCCAGTGCTGATGAGCAGTCAACTGCAGGTCCCGGGGGCCCTTGCAGCCAAGTTTGGAACAGTACTGCTAATGTACCGGCACGAACTACGGGTGTCCTGCGTGCCGCATCGCCTCCATCGGCATTTCACTCGGCATACAGGAGACGAGGCGACCCATTCATGAGGGCAACAATGCGGTGGCATTCGGCGGCATTGCAGCGCCGAGGCAGCCTTGCAGTGCGTCCTGCGCGAGGCGCACGGCTCTTCTGCACAGCCATGGCCCCGCCCAAGCAGCAAATGCTGGTCAGTGGGCGGCTGGGCCGGAACTGTGCCGCCAGTCGGCGGGCCAAGCTTGCCCGCCTGTTTGCGCACCGTTGCTTGCTCCCTGCTGCCCATGCCTCAACCGCGACTTCTCGGCCCTTGCCGTGCAGATTTACGTGCCGCCACATCCGCTTGTTAAGCACTGGCTGGCAGTTCTGCGGACCAAGGACACTCCCTCCTCCATCTTCCGCTCAGCCGCCAGCGGTGAGCCAGTCCACCACCACACTGGGCGCCGTGCTGCTGCCTGCCCTGTCCAGCCCTCTCTCTGCCACTAGAGAGCCTGTGACGCGAGCTTTGCCGAAGGCCTGACAGTCTGGCCAGCCGCTTGTCGGTCCGTTGCAAGCATGCGGCCCTGTGTCACCTGTTCGGGCGCAGAGCTGGGGCGCATACTCGTGTACGAGGCGGCCCGCGATTGGCTGCCCACGATAGACGGCCAGGTGCAGACGCCGCTGGGTGTCGCGGATGCCACGTTTGTGGACCCCATGCAGCCCATCAAGGTGCGCTGCGGCCTGTTGGGTGGGCAGGCAGACGGGCTGCAAGACCACGCATGATGTTGATGGCAGGGAAGCGGCTGCCAGGCCGCACTGGCAGGGCGCCTCGACCTCCACGCCTGCCTGCCGTTCCGGCCTGCAAGGAAAAGCTCAAGTCTCTGGCGTCTTACTGGCCGGCATGTGCCGCGGTCTCGGTTGAATCGGCGCCACGGCGCTCACACCTGTACTGCTGCCTGCCTGCCTCCCTGCCTGCCCCCTGGGCGCAGGTGGTCCCCATCCTGCGGGCGGGGCTGGTCCTGCTGGAGCAGACCGCCACGCTGCTGCCCGTCACGCAGACCTACCATGTGGGCTACGTGCGCAACGACGACACACTTGAGGTGGGCAGCAGGGGCGGCAGCCGCGGTTGGCGCAGACGGCGGGGGAGAGGGGGAGGTGCTGCCGCTTTGGTGCCGCTCCGGCGCTCTGCTGCACGCCCCCGTTCCCCCTTCCTGCTCGCCTGCCTGTCACGTTGATGCCCCAGCACCCCGTGCGCCCCGCAGGCCTCCTGCTACTTGAACAAGCTGCCGCCTAGCTTCGGACCCGAGGACCGCATCCTCGTGTCTGACCCCATGTTGGCAACAGGTGTGGCGGCCGGGATGTGTATGTGGTGACGCCAGCCATGCGGCAGCACAGGCGGCTGTGCAGCGGCGACAGAGGCATCTGCGGGATGCGGTCTGCAGCGGCACAGCCGTCGTGTCACTTGTCACACCCTGCGCATGGCGTGTGTGCCCGGCTGGCTGGCTGGCCCGCAGGCGGCACCCTGGCGCAGGTGGTCGAGGACGTAGTGGGGCGCGGCGCCTCGCCCAGCATGATACGCGTCGTCAGGTGCGGCTCCCGGACCCCCCAGAACCAGCCTGTGCTGCCCTCTCTGCTGCTGCCTGCCGCATCCTGTGGCTCCCCCTCCGCTGCTCCACCTCGCCAACAGCCAGCCTGCCCGCCGCCCGCTCTGCCCCCCGTTCGGCAGCATCGTGTGCGCGCCGCCGGCGCTCAAGCTGCTGGGCGAGCGGTACCCGGGCCTCACCATCTACACCGCCATGATAGACGCGGAGCTGGATGAGCGCGGCTACATCGTGCCGGGGCTTGGTGACGCGGGCGACCGAGCCTTCAACACTTGAATTTTTTGACATTATATTTTATGGACGACTGCTGCAAGTGCTGCATCCTTCCAATGCTTCCTCGCTGCGCTGAGAGAGCCCGAGTCCAGTGGCCCTCACCGCCGCGTCCGAGCGCGGCAGTTGCACGCACTGCTTGCCCACCACGGCCGCCAACTCATGCCGCCTGCCTGCACCGCCGCTGCCCAGTTATTGAGTGTTTGGCTCCACGTCCCAGCCACGCATTTGTTATGCGCCTGCTGGCTGCTGCAGGCCACCCCCAGTGTGGCCAGGTGGGGTGAAGGGTGGTGAAGCAGGGGCTCCGGTAAGATCAAAACTGATTTCAGCTTAGCAGTGATCAGCAATGCATTTACACACCCGCAACCCACCCCACAATGCGTCCAAGTGGCCATTCTCAGCCGGCAGATTGCGGGAAGAAAGTGGGCATGTTTACGCCAAGCGCGCGTGGGGCATGCAAGGGTGCGCACTCTCTCTGGGCGTATAGGCATGGCCTCCTTGCACTCAGTGCACGCATCAGGTTGGTTGCCGCGGACTCCCTCCGGGGGCGACGCTCCGTTTGTCTCTGTGCGCTATGCGTTTTAGCGAGTCGGGTTGCCCGGGAGCATCGTAGGATACCAAATGCTGCCGAATCGAACCGTGCCGCTGCATTGGGGCCTGCCGCCGCCGCGGAGCTCGCAGCCACAAGCCGGCCCGCCCGCATGCTGCCGCCGCCTGAGGGGCCTTATCATCCCCTTGCTCCCGGTTGTTGCTGATACCACTCCATGCTGTGGCAGCGCCCTGTGGTGCTACTGCTGCCATCATTCTGCCTTGCAAGGCTCCCGGCCTGCAGCAGTCCTACGAGCCTTGTATGCCGCCTGCTTGCCGCGTGCCGCAGATGACAGCCAGCCAGCCGACGTGTCGGGGGCTCTTGCTGGCCTGCACCTGGCTCCTGACGGCACCTTCGCCAGGTGCGCCTGCTTGCAGCCCACCCCAGCCAACTTGCGCCTGGTCCCCCGCTGGTACACTCCATCTGCCACTTGCACTCCCCTTCGGCTAGCTTTGGCTTGCCCCCTGCGAAACAAAACTCCGAGCTAACAGGAATGGGGCCCATCTTGCTGCTCAAAGTAAAATCAGTGCCGGCTCAAACTTGCTGACTGTATGCCATCGGTTGTCCTTTTTCCTGCCACTGCAGCGGTGGTGTGACCCAGAGCGCGCTGGATGCATTCCTAGACGGCCAGGTGCCAGACTGGACCGCCGGCGCGCAGCAGCAGCAGCAGCAGCACCACCAGTGGGGGCAGGACACAGGAGCTCATGCCGCCGCTGCTGCCGCCCTTCAGCCGGGGGCGGTGCCCCTCCAGCACCAGCCCGCGCAGCAGTTCTCCAGCCTGGCGCAGGCGGCGGAGGCCATCGGTCTAACGCAGCCCGGCGCCGCGGGGTTGGCGCTGCACGCCAGCATTACCTTGCAGTCGAGCTTGCGGCGCGAGGGCAGCGGCGCGGCGGCTGCCACGCAGGCGCAGGCCGCTATGATGCAGGGTGGCGCCCAGCAGTCGGCACCCTCAGTGGAGTCCACCCAACAACTGATTCAGCAGCAGCAGATGCAGCAGCAAGCACAGCAGCAGCAGCAGCAGCAGCAGCAGATGCAGCAGCAGATGCAGCAGCAAGCACAGCAGCAGCAGCAGCAGCAACAGCAGATGCAGCAGCAAGCACAGCAGCAGCAGCAGCAAGCGCAGCAGGCGCAGCAAGCGCAGCAGCAGCACGTGCAGCAGCAGCTGGCTGTCCTGGTTGCGCAGCAGCAGCAGGCACAGGCGCAACACGCGCAGGCGCAGCAGCTGGCGCTTCAGCAGCAGCATGCTGCGCAGCACATTGCTCTCCAGCAGCAGCAGGCGGCGCAGCAGCAGGCGCTGCAGGCGCAGCAGCAGCACCTGCAGCAGCAGCAGCACCAGGTGCAGCA
Organism: Chlorella variabilis; assembly: GCF_000147415.1. Classification (NCBI taxonomy): domain Eukaryota; kingdom Viridiplantae; phylum Chlorophyta; class Trebouxiophyceae; order Chlorellales; family Chlorellaceae; genus Chlorella; species Chlorella variabilis. Next base: position 521,443 of record NW_005435062.1, read on the forward strand.
GCAGCTGGCTGCGCTCGTGGCGCACCAGCAGCAGGGGCAGCAGGCGGCCGCCGCCGCGGGCGGCTCGCTGCAGCTGGGGCCCGTGCAAAACGTTCATGTGCAGGTGATTGCGCGCATGCTGACCCGGGTTCTGGGGGCTGTCTGCGTGCGAGGGATTCGCAGGCACCGGTGCAGCGTTTTGCGCAACGCGATCGTCTCATCTGACACGGCGCCACACTCTGCTTGTGCTGCCTGCGCTGCTGCAGCTGCTCCCCGCGCCAGCACCGGACGCGCTGCAGGCCGGCCCGCCCGCGGCCGCGGCACCCGACGCGGCTGCGGCGGCGGCGGCGCAGGCCAGCGCGATACGCCGCATCGGATCCGCCGTCACGCTGCTGCCCCGCACCAACTCCGCCTCGGTGCTGCTGCCGCGCAGCAGCTCCACAGCCTCGTCAGCCGCCGCGGCGGCGTACGCCGCCGTGCAGCAGCTGAGCAGCGAGGGCGCGGTGGGCTGCATGCAGCCCGCGGCGGTCCCGCTCCCGCCGCCCTCGCTGCCCGTGCAGCACCAGGCGCGCCAGGTGCAGCCTGCCGCCCAGCCCCAGCTGGGGACGCTGATGGCGGCGGGGGCTGCCGGGATGGGCGCCCCACAGCTGCCCCTGCAGCTCCAGCAGCCGCAGCAGCAGGTGCTGGCGCAGGCGCAGGTGCCGGTGCCGGCCCCCCTGCCGGCGCGCCTGCTGGCGCCGGTGCAGCAGCTGCCCCTGCCAGCCTCGCCGCCGCAGCTGGGCTCGCCCACGGGCCCCTCCCTGCTGGGGCAGGCGATGCAGGCGCAGGCGCAGTCGACTGCACTCACGGGCCCCATCGCTGGCCTCACCCTGGCGCCGCAGCATCAGCACCCGCAGGCGCCGGCGCCGGCGGGCGGCGCCTCGATGGCGGCGGCCAGCAGCCAGCAGCCTGCTGGGACCGCGCTGGTGGGCAGCCCGCAGCAGCAGGCCGGCGCCTTGTCAGCAGAGATTGCAGCCACGCACCAGCTGGTGGCCAACGCAGCAGCCCAGCAGCAGCAGCTGCTGCTGTCCTCCGCCTCCGCCCTCAACAGCGGCAGCGCCAACAGCGGCGGCAGCGGCGGCGCCGCGCCCGCCGCCGCCGCCGCCGCGCACGCCATGCTCGCCGCCCAGTCCATCCTGTCGCCAGCGCAGCCGCTGGCAGACCCCCTGACTGCGGCGATGCTGCACACAGCCAGCAGCCCGCCCGGTGCTGCCCAGCAGCAGCAGCAGCGGCAGCAGCCGCAGCAGCTGCTGCATGTTGACGTGGAGCAGCTGCATTCGGCGCAGCTGGAGGCCGGGTGGGACGGCTCCAGCCAGCTGCCGCTGCTGGACAAGGTTGCCAGCGGGGTGGGCAGCAGCGTGGTGCGGTTTGCAGACGACCCTCACGCCGCGCCCGCAGCCGTGGCAGCCAGCCCGCCCGACGGCGGCCTGCCCTGCCGGCCCTCCCACAAGCGCGAGCGCAGCATGCGGTCAGCCAACCCAGCCCTGGCCGACCCAGGCACCGCCCCTGCCGACAAGCAAGCCAAGGCTGAGGACTGGGGCCACGCCGGGGACGGCCAGCAGCTGCTGGCAGACGGAGGCGACGCTCTCGGTCAGTGCTGCTGCCGCGGTTCTGCCTGCCACGCCCCGCACGCACGCCTGCTTGCAGCGTGCATTCGGGTGGTCCCTGTGCCGCGCTGTTTTGGGGGTTCAGGCAGGCCGCTGCTGCTGCTGCTGCTGCTGCCCCTCACGCGCCAGCCTGCTGTGTCCCTCGCCCCGTGCCTGCCCGCCATTCCAGCAGGCGGCGGCTTTATGGAGCTCCTGGGCTTCGACTCTGGCAGCCTGGAGCTGGATGCCAGCGGGCTGCTGCTGGGCTACCCCCCGCCGGCAGGTGCCGCGCCTGGGGAGCCAGCCGGGGCCGACCCCACATCGCCCACCGCCCTGTCTGTCGCCTCAGCCGTCAGGCCAGCCCGCCAGGCGGCAACCGAGTGCAGCCAGCACTCAGGCGGCGCGCGGCCCAGGCAGCGCCGCGCCGGCCAGTGAGAAGACCACATTCTAGGAGCAGCCTCATTGTCTATACGTTTGCACTGCCAAACTGACCTGCTTTTCTGCACTCCCTCATTCGAGTCATAGTTTTGGGGGACACCATTCCTCCCTTTCCACAAGTTATGCACGTCATCTCCACGCCAAGTTTTTTTCTCCACAAGTTATGCACGTCCACACCAGCCCTTCCCCATTGCTTCTGTTTGTGTGTTTTCGCTGATAGTTGAGAGCACGCGTCAAGTGAGTTGAGAGCACGCGTCAAGTCTGTACAGCACGTCAAGCAACAATGGGAGAGCAGCGTTGGAGGTGAACAGGTGCACGCAGCCACCTCAGTCATGCAGAAGGCAGCGCTACTTTGGTGGGCTGCTCCGCCAGCCCTCTGCCACCAGACAGCCACTCTGCCAGCCGGCGCCGCTGCTGCTCTGCAATGAACCGTGCCACGGCTGCAGCAGGCATCGGCGGCTGCCATGCGGGGTGTGCCTCTGGCGCCGCCGCCGACTCAGCATGCTCCGCCGCTGCCGCGGCCAGCGCAGGTGGCCCACCCAGCCGCTCCACCGCCGCTGCCAACAGCTGCTGGCCCAGGGTGGCTTCGACCCGCTGCTCCGGCCCCTGCTGCGTCTCCTCTCCTGCGCCTGCCTCGGTGTCGGCGCCGCCGCCTGGGCGCCGCGGCAGCAGTGGGCGGAAGACATCCCTCAGCAGCTCGTTGTGCCAGCGGTACCTCTCCAGCGCATCCTCAACCTGCAGCAAACTGGGTGTGCTTATTTGTGTCGGCGGGGGCTGCTGACTCAGCTGACCATGGGCTGGTTGGCGGGCAATGCCGTGGGTGCCGAAAAAGGCTGCGCAAGGCACACATGAGAGTCCACCGCCTCAGCAAGACCAGGCTAGCTGCCCGGTCGAAGAAAGAAAGAAAGAAAGAAGGAAAGAAAGAAAGAACGGCTCGCCTGACGGAGGCTCATGGCGGCGTTGTGGCGGCTTGTGGCGCAGCGGCGCAGGTGGGCGGGGTCGGCCTGCGCCCCCTGCTGCTGCTTCTCAAGCAGCAGGCGCGCCGCCGCCTGCTGAAGCAGCACGTGCTGCGCCAGCGCCGCCGCTTGCTCGCCGCTCAGCCGCGCCCGCGAGGCACGCCCCTGGACCTGCTGCTCGGGCTGGGTGGGCTCAGGGACCCGTGCCTCATCGCCGGCGGCAGCATTGCTGGCCTCTGGGCTGCCCGTCATCGCTCGCCGGTGAAATGCGAGGGATGTGGCAGAAGAGTCCAGCTCAGAACCCCAGGGTCGCTGGGTCGAAGGTAGTGGTGCTGCTGCAACACACGGCGTCGAGTCCAGTCAAAACCGGCGGGAGGGCGCCAGTCGGCAGCCGCCCAGGCAGCCCCTCCTGCCCACTCTCCTCACCCTTCTGCTCGTTCCTGGACCTCCTTCTCACCTGATTTTGGTGCTAGGTGCGGTCGGGGGAGCGGATGGTGCCCAAAGCTGGTGGCGCGGCTACTGCCAGGCTATCGCTTCTCTTCTGTTGGCGTGAGGGCCCAGTTACTTTTGAAACCAGCATGCTTCAGCAGGAGACACTCGCCTTTCCAACGTGCCAACCTTCAATGTTGCTCGCCACGTGGTGGCGGCGGCGTGGCAGCGCCCATCCTCACTTCTTCAAGCCACAGTGGAATTACAGGGTGCTCACATTCACAGTTTTGAAAAGCAGTGATCAGGGAGAAGGCAGGGCTGCGGAGGTCTGGGGGGGCCGGAGGCCAGCAGGCATAGTGCAGAGAAACGGGGCGGCGCGAAGCGCGCGCCGCGGGCGGTTAGCAGGGACCGTATGATGACAGGAGGCGAATCAGGGATTAGGGCGGAGAGGGGAGGGGATCAATCACAGATTCCTTGCATTGGGTGCGGGTTGGAGAAGAACAGTGCGCGAGTTTTGTTTGTCAGGCAAGAAGAACAACAGTTTGAAATTAGCGTGCGCAACCGCGCGCGCGCCCTGGCACCGGCGCCAGGACGCGGCGCGGAGGCAGGGTGGCGCAGGGGAGGGGTGCGCGGGGGAATCACTCAGTACTCGCTGCCGCGGCGCCGCCAGCGCTGCTACGTCGCTGAATCCGAGGGGGGGTGGCTGGCGGGCCGGCGGCTCTCACATCGCTGCCTAGTAAACTCATCCAAAGCCTATAGAGGGCTGCTGCCGGGCTGCTTTCGGGCTGCAGGAGGACGGCCACGGGCGCTCGCATGCTCACATCATCAGGCCCTGGAGCTGGCGGTTGCTGGCGGCGGCCGAGGGGGAGGCCATGATGTTGTTGGCCACCCCCGGCCGCGGGCTGCCCGGCGGGCTGCGCTGCATGTGGAGGTCCACCTTGCCGCCAAAGCTGGGCGCCAGGATGTCAAAAAGGCCGTCTGCGGCAGGCAGGCAGGCAGGCGGGCGGCAGGAGGGGGGCAAAAAAGAGGCACACCGGTCAGGAGCTGCGGGCGCGCGTCGAGGCCAGGCCAAGGTGCACACCGCCCGTGCCGCGCGCCCCGGCCTGCCATCGCCCGCTGCACCCCCGCCACCCCCGCCGGGTCGCTCCCCTGCACCCACGCACCCGGGTTGTCGCTGTGAACCCAGTGCCCCGCGTCGGGCAGCTCGTGCACGGCGTGGCCCAGGGCGCGGATGCGCGCCTCGTCGCCGCCGCCCCACCGGAACGTGCTGCGCTGCGCTTTGACAAACGACAGCGCCACGCCGTCGGCGGGGGCCGCCAGCAGCGGCCAGAGGTCGGCAGACTCGTAAGAGCTGCGGGGAGGAGGGGAGGAGGGGCGGGCAGCGTCAGGGACAACATCCAACAACAGCGGCAGGGCTGGGCTGGGGCGCCGGGTCGGGTCGGCCGCACTGCTGGCCCGCTCTGCTGGCCCGCTCCCGCTCCCAACAAAAGGCAGGCGACTGAACGCCGGCCAAGACTGCTGCTACAAGTGCCGGGCACCCCCGCGTGCGGCGCCGCCTCACCGGAACATCTGCGCGATTCCCGGCAGGTCAAAGGCCCAGGTCATGCCCGGCGCGCCGCCGGCCAGCGGCGCCAGGTTGGTGGCGGCCCAGGCGGCCACGGTGCGGGAGAAGCCCGAGGCCTCTAGGTGGCTGATGAGCCAGTGGCGGCTGGGCACCGGCAGCGGCACCGCCTGCAGAGTGGAGATGAGGTCCGCGGGGCGGTCCGCGCCGCCCATGTCGCCGCTGCGCACCTCGCCGGGCAGCGCGTCCAGAACCCACACCTGCTCGGCAGGGCGGCGGGCGAGGCAGGGGGGCAGGTGAGTGAGCGCCGCGAGCAACTGGCATGGCATACCCCGGGGGCCAGAGCGCGGGGGAGCGACGCGCTGCGGCGTCAGCCGATGCACGGCGCGGCGGCGAAGCGCGCGGCGCCGCAGCGCCGCAGCGGCAGCTGCCCATACCTGCACGGGGCGCGGCACGCGGCCGCCCGACCACGCCTTGGTCATCTCCAGCACCACCTTGCCGCCAAAGCTGTGCCCGATGAGCATCTCGGGGAACAGCTTGAGCGCGGACAGCAGGCGGATGACGTCGGCGGCGGCCGCCTCCACGCCGTGCGCGCCGCGCAGCTGCGGGGACGCCGCCGCCGACTCGCCGTGGCAGCGCAGGTCGACCACCACCACCTGCCAGTGCGGGAAGCCCTCCACCAGGCGCCGCGCAAAGGGCAGCATGTTCTGCCGCTTGCCCAGGATGCCGTGCACCAGCACCGCGGTGGGCACCTTGGTGGAGGCGGCACTGGAGAAGCGCACCAGCGCGCCCTGCACCACCTCAAAGGCCTGCACAAGTGGGGGACACATGGGCCGCGGCGGGTGAGCGAGGCGGCTGGCGAAGCAGCGCACGGGGCTGCCAGTTTGGCGCGGGGCCCCGTCGGTGGATCAGGGGGGCAGGAGAGGGCACGAGTGCGGGAGATGGCCACAAAACATGGCGGCGCGGGCAAACTGGCGGCGGGCCGGGCGGGCGCGCACCAGCAGCGGCTCCGAGGGGAAAGGCTGGGCGGGGCGGCCGCTGGTGGAGGGGGCGCTGGTGGAGGTGTGGGGCGCTGCTAGGTCTAGGGGAGAGGCTGCGGTGGCCGCGGTTGTGTGCGCATAAGCGGCGGTCTCCAATCGCCTTGGGATCGCCCTGAAGGCTGCTAACCGCACAGACGCGGCTGCAGGCTGCGACGCCCGGCAGAAGGGACTGCCGACGGCCATGGCGGCTGCCTGGGAGGCCATTGGGGCCGACTGGCGAAGATTCAGAGGCAACGCAATTCTGGCGCAGCTGCAGCAAACGGCGTGGTTACGCTGCGTACTAGGAAGTAGATGCAGAAGAAGAAGAAGAAGAGGGGGATAGGCGACAATGGGCGGTGAGCAACGCGCCCCGATTCTGTGCGCCTTGCATCAACCAGGCAGGACGGGCACTACAAACTTGGAGCAGCGGGAACTAACGCGCGTGCTTCATTGCCTGAAATTACATGCATCGGAGAAGTATGTGATCGGGCTGTGCAAGCCGCAAGTTCAGACCTAGCTCCCAGCTGCGCTCAGGGGCTGTCGTGCCGCCGGCGCCGCCCACCGCCAGCAGGGCTGCGGCTCCTGCTGCGCCCACCCCGCCGCTCCGGCTGCCGCTCGCGCTCGTACTCGCGCCGCCTTGGCCCAGGGCTGTCGTGCCGCCGCCTTGTCCCAGGGCTGTCGTGCCTCGGCCCAGGGCTGTCATGCCGCCGCCTTGGCCCAGGGCTGTCGTGCCGTGCCCGGCGCTCGCCTGCTGGGCTCCTGCTCCTGTCGCGCCGTGGCGCCCTCTCCGGCGGCGGCGGCTTCACGCCCAGCCCGCGACGCGGCGACAGCCCGTGCACCGCCGGCGGCTGCGCTGCGGCCTGCCTGCCCCGGGCTGCTGCTCCCTCGCCTTCCGGCCCACTGCTGCTGCTGCTGCTGTCGCCACTGCCGCTGCGCGACCGACGGCGTTTCTTCTTCTCCTTGAGCTCCTTCTTCCCCTTCTTTTTAGCCTGCGACGGGCCAGTCAAACAAGCAACATGTGTAACGCCAGCTGCACCTCAAGGCATGCTGCCCTCAGCTATAGAGACTGGCTCGCGCGACGTATTTGGAAGAGCGTGATCCAACAGCTGTGTTGGCCGCAATGATCACCGTCCCTGAATGACCATCACCCCCAGCCACACACCTTTTTCGCATCCTTCTTGGCCCTCTTGGCCGCCTTCTTCTCCTGCTTCTTGCGCAGCCGCTTCAGCTCTGCAATCTGCTCCCGCGTCAGCCCCGCGCCCGCCACGCCGCCCTCCTGCTGGTGGGACTGCTGCTGGCGCGGGGCCCCGCCCGCCTGCTGCTCTTGCGCGCCAGGGCCGGGCAAGCCGCCGCCGCCCACGCCTGCCAGCATCTCAGTGTCCTGCCCCGCCTGGATCGCACCTGCACAGAGGCAGAAAAACACAAGAAATGGCAAGCAACAGCCCCCAATCAACCGCACTGCACACAACCATGGCCAGCCAGAGCACGGTCGCAACAACCGCAGCAAGGCAGGTGCTGCGCACAATCGACTGCGCCAATCCTCACCCGTGGTCATGCTGGCATTGAAACCCAGCCCCTTCATCCGGTCTGCCTCTGCCGCTGCCGCGGCTGCGGCCGCCCCCGCCGCCCCCGCCTCCTCCTGCTCCTCCCCTGCACAGATTGTGGCATGCATGGGGCAGCGATGAATATTCTGCACCTTGTGAAAGTCACGCCTATCCATCCTGGGGTGCACACTTGATCCCTTCAGCCTGCATGCTGGATTGTCACAGCAGACCCACCCGTGCCCTTGAGCAGCCTCTCCATGTCCTGCCTGTCCAGCTGCGGCTGCTTCACCACCTTCGGCGCCTTGGGCTTCACGCCCAGCGCCTGAGCTCAACAGGCAGGCGGGGACGCAGGCATCCGTGTTGCCAGCGCGCTCGGGCAGCAAGCGCAGGCCAGCAAAGGCAGAGCCTCGGCGAGAAACGCTGGCTGGAAGGACAAGCGCGGCAAGCCGGGCGGCACATGTCAAAATACAGCAAGCTCGCACACCCTGCTTGCCCACCACAAGCCCTGCACCCCCCCCCCCCCCCACACTCCCGCATGCCCGCACCTCCATCATCAGATCCTGCTCCCGCTGCTTCACCATGGCCAGCTCAGCCGCCTTGTCCTCCTCCCCGCGCTCCACGTCGCGCGTGTACCAATACACATCGCGCCCCTTCTGCCACCTGCGTGGCGGGAGCGCACGGCACGGCAGCGTGTTTGGGTAACAGCCAACCTGTCCCTGTCGTCAGTCAACCCACCAACAAGGCAGGCATGGGCACCCCAGCACATTGCCCGGAATATTCGGCCCTTTGCCGCGCTTGTTTCTCCACCTGCTGCGCTGCGTGCACATCCTGTTGCGGTCGTACGCATGCGACCAGCGCACCTGCCCGTCAGCGCCTTGACGCTGTGCCCCAGGTAGTACTCCCTTTCTTTGTCCGACTTGACATTGTCCCAGCTGAACTGGTCGCGCCCTCCCCGCGTGCCGCCCCTGGCCGGACCATTGAAGATGCCCGCCATCTGCAGGCAGCTGCCGCGCGAGGGCGGCGGCGGGGCGTGAGTGCAGGGGCGGCGGGCGGGCGGGCGGGCGGACTCCGGCACGGCTGGCCGCCGGCAGCCTTCCGCCCGCCCCATGCTCAGTTGCTGTCTTCTGTGGGACCGCATCTGTGGGCCTGGTGCCCACAAAGGGTGCAAAACGACGCCATCAGCTGCACAGACCTGCCCAGATGCTTCTGCGCCCTTGCAACACGGAGTAGGATGCCAGACAAGACGCACCAGAGGACACGAGGAGAGGGGGGACCTGCCAAGCTGTACACCTGCCGAGCTGTACATCCGGTCGCAACGAGCGCCCCCGAATGCATTCCGCACACCATGGCGGACGATCTGAGGCCATGATCGCGGTCTACCACCAACACCCACCGCCGCGTCGCAGCAAAAGCACGCGCTGGCGCTACCGCAGCCTGTTGCTGGCCGCACTGCTGATATTCTGCGCGGTGCAGGTGGGTGGCCTGCCTCCAGCGCCAGTGGCGGGGCCGGTGATCACCATGTGTCGGTGCTGCCGCCAACCGCCGCTAGCCACTGCTGCCGCCAGTACACTTGTTGGCGTTGTTGTTCTGGCTGCAGGTGGTCGTGGTGGTAACTTATTACAGGCGCATCTCAGGCGCAAAGGCAAGAGTCAATTGGCTGTCTTCTACAGCCGCCCTCCGTACTTCCGCCCGCAGCCCGTCGTCGGTGTGCCTGCCCACCTCCACAGTTGGCAGTGATGCCTGTTCTGGACTGCTGCTCGCACCAACATTCCGCATGATTGGGTGGATGCCTGCAGGACCGCTCCCGCCAGCAAGGCGCAGCATCCTCTCGCCGAGCTGGCCCCGGCAAGGAGGCCGCGACTGCAACGCCGGCCCGCCGCAAGTTTGTCAGCCGCAAGGAGCAGGAGAAGCTGCTGCAGGTGTGTTCGAGCTGGGGTTTTCATGGGAGATGTGCTGGTCGTGCTGCGGCTCTTGATCGCAGTACTACTTGAACTGTTGGCACCTGCGAACTTCTGCCACCTGGGACTGCTGGTGCCACCCGACCCCTTTGCCTCCTCATCCTGCCGACCTTGATCACAGCAAAGCAGCAACTACAGCGAGAAGCGGGTGCAGCGGCTGCACCAGCAGCAGGCCGCAGCGGCAGCGCAGCTGGCCAGAGGCAAGCCGCCGCCAGTGGTGGGCACCTCTGTGTTCCCGCCAGGTGAGCCAACCTGCCCCAGTTTGTCTATTATGAGGCCTCTGTTGTTGGTTTCTGCATTTTTTTGTCGCCGTGCAGCAAATCCAGCGGATGCACTGCTTGAGAAAAGACCAGGTTGGCTGCGCATGCCGGTGATGCTCTTCGCGTTGCCTGATGCTGCAGGGAATGAGGATGGGGAGTGCGTGGGCGTAGGGCCGCCCGCGCAGGGTGTTGTGGCGGCAGTGGTTGTCGTCACTTTCAATAGGTGTGCAGCGCGGCCTGCCGCTGCCATCGCCGCTGCGTTGCCCTGCAACCTCATCCATCTGAACAACCTCAGGTGTCAAAGTCCCCCTCTGCCATGTACTTCTTTGGCGCACTGGCCTGCCTCGTGCAGGGCCAAGTACCTCGAGCAGATGCTGGCCAGCTTGCTGACGGTGCATGGCCGGGACAGGAGCAACAGGTGAGCTGCTGGGTGGATGTGTGTTGGGCCCACGCTCAACATGCTGCTCACCGCCTGCATCTCTGCTCAGGTCTTGAGCTCGACTGCACGAAACCTGCTGCATGCTGAGTGGCCTCTGCTTATCCTCCACGTGTTGCATGGCACAGGCGCAAGTTCCCGCTGTATGTCAGCCAGGACTTCAACGCCACTGGCGTGCAGGATGTGGTGGCGCAGGTGGGGTGCTGCAGCAATGAGGAAGGCAGCCTGTGCGAACGCTGCTGTGCATGATCCGAGCGTTGCTACTGCTCGCACCCCCCCAACCCCCGCCTTGCAGCACCTGGACCGCCTCAGCTTCCTGCAGCACCGCGAGGATGTGGTGCCGGCGCTGAAGGACCGGAAGGAGAAGGTAGTGTATTACCGAATAGCCAACCACTACAAGTGAGTGGGGCGCTGGGAAGACGCGCGGGGGGCATGCCGTGGGTTCTGCATGCTGGTAGCGGAGCAAGAGGGATTAGGGCAGATGTTTGTCTTCGCTGGTCCGCTTGCCAGGGGTAGCGGCGGAGGCAGTGCCTGGGATCATGGTTGTGCTGGCCTGCCCTCTCTCCAGGTTCCTCATGCACACCTTCTTCGACTGCTTTGGCTACGAGCGGCTCGTCATCCTGGAGGCAAGCACGGCAGCAAGCAGCCGCCGCTGCATACTAGGCAGCAGGGCTTCGCTGCGCCTGTGCGAGCTCGCTCATTCTCAGCCCTCGATCCCATTGCAACCAACAATCGTGCTCAGTCGTCCTCGTGTTCCTTCCGTGTTGTCCACACATGGGTGTGTGTGCCGCGCCTGCAGGATGACATGGAGCTGTCGCCCGACTTCTTTCCCTACTTTGAAGCCACAGCCGCTGTGCTGGATGCAGACCCCTCCCTCTACTGCGTCTCCAGCTGGAACGATCACGGCCAGGTGGCCGGCTAGCTCTCTCCGCTCCGCGCCGCCAGCGCACTGCTGCGGCCGTGCCCCGATGTACTCCTGCGGCACCGCTTTTGCAGCAGACATGCATGCACTCCTGGCCTGCTCGGCGGTTGCTTTGCGTGCGCGCTCACTTGGCAAAAGTTGCCTCGTGCGTGGTGCGCGGTACCGTGTGCAGGACCGCTTTGTGGCCAATGCCACCCAGCTGTACCGCTCCGACTTCTTCCCAGGCCTGGGCTGGATGCTCAACCGCCGGGTGTGGGAGTCGATCAGGAGCATGTGGTGGGTGCCGGATGTGTTGGGTGGTTAGCCGCTGGTTGGTGAGGAAACGTGGTGTATTTGACCTGCTGGTGCTGATGCCAGCCAAGCCATGATGCTAAAAGACAGACGTCCAACCAGTTGCCGTCTTTGCACTACCGCCTGCCGCACTGTGGTACCATGCCTGCCGCACTGTGGTACCGTGCAGGCCGCGGGGGTACTGGGACGATTTCATGCGGCTGGATGCGACGCGGCAGGGGCGGCAGTGCATCAGGCGCGCGGCAGTGGCGGGGCGTGCGTTGGCAGCCGGCCCCCGCGCCCCCCGCCAAACTGGGCGCAGCGGTGGTGGCCACTCCCGCCCGCCTGCTGCCGCCTTTTCCAACTGTCAGCTCTCTGCTTCCCTCGGCGAATGGCTGCAGGCCCGAGGTGTGCCGCACCTACAATTTTGGCGACATTGGCAGCAGCAGCGGCCAGTACTTCCGCCTCTTCCTCAAGCCCATCAAGCTCAACTCAGGCACGGGGGCACAGGGGCGGCCGTGGTGCAGCGCAGTCAGTGGATTTGTGTGTGCATGTGTCATGTTGAAGTAAATGCACATGTGCTAGCACTCTGCGGCGCTGTCTTGGAGTAGCAGCAGTAAAGCATGATCATCAGACAGACAGGCGCAGGGTGCGTCTTCTTTTTTCAGGATGCACCATGCGCCGGCATCAGCTCGTGCTGCTGCCGCCCACCTGCCGCGCTCCTGGTGCTGCCGCCGCCTGTGCGCAGAGGACGTGCGGTGGCAGCAGATGGACCTGGGCTTCCTGGAGCAAGCCCAGTACCAGCAGCGCTTCGAGGCGGAGCTGGCAGCGGCGCAGCCGCTCAGGGGGCTGGGTGAGGGCAGGCAGCCAGTCGGCCGGTTGGCTGTCGGGCCGTGGCTCAAGTCGCCAGTCGCATCATTTCCTCATGCACTGCTTCTGCCTCCCCCTCCGTGTGCAGACGAGATGGCCACTGCGGTCCCAGGGCGCGACTACGTGCTGCGCTACGACAGCCAGCAGGCGTACGAGGCCCTGACGGGCAAGCTGCGGATGCTGCGCGAGTGGCGGGTGCGTGCCGCTTTCATTCAACACAGCACGAAGCGGCAGCAGCGCCGAGCCCGTGCACCACAATGCCCCGGCTGGCAGACGGTGCACCGACAGGGCACCGACAGCGCTCAGCCTGGAAGCCTGACGGCGCGGTTGTGCCTGCCCCGCTGTTCACATTTGGGCCTCGGCTGGGCGCGCACCGCTGCCACTGTGTCGCTGTGTCGCTCCCGCGGCTCCACATGCCTCCCCCAGCCCCTGCTGCCGCAGGACGGCGTACCGCGCGGCGCGTACCGTGGCACGGTGGCCATCCGCAACCCGGCAGGCGCCCGCATCTTCCTGGCGCCCACCCCCGATGTGGACTTCAGCGGTGGGCCGCGCCGCCCGCGCTTGCCGTGCTGGCCGTGCTTGCCCAGGTTTCCTGGCGTTCCTGGGGTTGCGCCCATAAAGCACACCCATGCCTGCAAAGCATGCCTGCTTCCGGGCAGGCGCTGTGGCTTGGCATGGCCTCCCCACTGGCCCGTGGCCGCTGGCCTCCCCTGGCGGGCGCCTGCACCCTCGCAGCCTCACTCTACCCTCCGCCCTTCCCCTGCCTGCAGCCGCGCGCTACAACCCAGACGTCAAGCAGCGGGTGGACAGCACGGGGGCGGTGGTCCGCAGGTGAGCGAGCCTGGCATGAGGGTGGCACAGCCCAGGGGGACAGTGCCCTGCCCTGCTTGCCCTGCCCTGGTGGGAGCTCAAACACCGTTCCATGTATGTCATTCTCGCCCTCTGATGGCTGTCATGCAGGCGGCCCGCGCTGAAGGGCAAAGGCGCGCAGCGGCAGGCGGGGCTGCTGGCGGCAAGCAAGCGGCAGCTGCACGGGGAGCAGCAGGCGGCGGCGCCACAGCCGCGGGAGGCGCCGTCCCAGGAGCCGCACGCACCTGCCGCCCTGTAACCGCTCTTTACCACCACCAGACTTGCCTGCCGCGGCGCCAGCCAGTGTGTTGCTTACCACTTAAAGCAAATGAACATCATAGGTAAGTGCAGGAGGCTCCATTGAGGACAGATCCCAACAGGCCCCGGCGACACAAGCGAATAGAGAGGCGGCGCTGCGACTAAGCTATGAGAAAAAATGGTGCGGAGTGGCGGGCGGCAGTGCTGGTTGGGTGCCTGCAGAGGGCAAGAGCCGCGGGCAAGGCAGCAATGCATGCGCGCGCCGGAATGCCATGGTTTGGCGGGCGCGGGAGGAGGGGCGGTGGGATGAAAGGGAGGGCGCGGAAGCGAACAGGGACTGAGCAAACAATCAGTGCCGAATAAGAGCAGGGCGAGGGGCAGGGGCAAAGCGGGCGCGTGGGCGCCTTGCATGCAAGCAATCAAGAAACAATAGGGGAGGGGCGCCTGCTGCTGCTTCGCGAGCGTGGCAAACTATCTGGTGCGCAGCTGGAGGCTGTGCTGCTACTGTACTGCCTTGCCTGCGGCTTGTACTGCAGGCTGGGTGCTGGCTGACTAAGAGCGCTGCCTTGAAAAGTGGGGAGGAATCGTCCAGAGATGTAGGCAGGGGGGGGAGGGCAGTGTTCAGCGTCATACGAGGGGTCAGGGAGTCGGGTCGCCGGTCGTTGGGTCAAGAGGGCGGGTTGGTTTGCTGCGGTTGCTGCGGCTCCAGGGCGCGTCAAAACTGTCGCTGTCTGCGGTAGGGGGCTGGCTGTACAGGGGAGGGGAGGCGCTGCCTGGGTGGGGGCCTGCTGGGATCTGTTGGTACGTGCTGCTGCTGCTACATGGCTGGGCGGGGCCGCGTGCCTGCCTGCTACATCAGCGCGGCGGTCATGGTGCGAGCCGGCTTCCGCTTGGTGGGTGTCGCCCGCACGCTGCCCGGCCGCGACGCAGGCTTGGCGGTGCCGGCGGCCGCCGCCGCCGCCGCGCCGCCGCCGGCCTCCGCCGCCGGCAGCAGCTTTTCCAGGGCCGAGGCGCCGGCGGGCGGCGCGGCGCCGGCGGCGGCTGCGGGGGTGTCCAAGGTGAAGGCAAAGTCGGCAGCTGCCGCCGCGGCCGCCGCGGCCGCCGCGCGCGGCGTGCTCTGCCCGCTGCTGCTGCCGCTGCCGCTGCGGTCGGTGCCGGAGATGGGGTGGAAGGTGAAAGTGTCGCCGCCCGGGCCGCCGCTGCCGCCTCCAGCCGTGGCCGCCCCGGCCGCCGCCGGGCCCAGCAGCGCCGCCACCGGGGTGGCGTGGGAGGGCGGCGCGCCGTCGGCGGCGGTGAGGGCGGCGTCCGCGGCTTGGAAAGCGGCCAGGGCGGGCAGCGCGGCTGCGTCGGGCGCTGCGTCTGGCGCCGCGGGCAGCGGCAGCGGCGGCGCGTCGCCGCCCTGCGGCAGCAGCAGCGGCAGCAGCAGCGGGGCGCCGCCGCCGCCGTCGCCCGCGCCCAGCGGCCCCGGCTGCAGCAGCGGGAAGAGGCCGGGCGACTGGCTGCCGCCGCCGTCCGCGCCGCCGCCAGCCGCCGTGGCTATGCCGGCAGAAGCCTGGGCCATGGCTGCATGGAAGGCCTGCGCAGCCTTGAGCTGCTGCGCCAGGGCCGAGCCGCCAGCAGACATGCGGGTGGCGTGCTGCCGCGTGGAGACCGTCTGCGGGGCGGCCGCCGCGCCGGCCCGCGCGCGCTTGCCTGCACCGCGCAGCACGCGTGCCGGCTCAGCGAGCAGGAAGGGGGGCGCCCAGGCAACACACTGGGCCGGCGGCAACCTTGGTTGCCAGACAGGCCAACAAGGAACGCCGCCAACTAGACAGGCCAACAGGGAACAGGGGCGGCAGCGGGCTCACTTGCGCCTCCGCCCGGCGGGCGCCGCCCCGAGTGCCCCGCCGTGTTGTGGCAGCTCTCGCACTTGCAGTGCTCGCCGCACGGCACGCCGGCCTGCGGGCAGGGGCAGCCGGGGAGGCGCCGAGTCGGCAGGGGAAGGCTGTGCTGCTGCGCAGGCGCGCCCGCGGTGCTGGGCTCTCCGAGGAGAAGCATGTGCTCAGGTGCGCAGGGGAAGCGTGTGCTTAGGTGCAGGGGGAGCGTGCGCTCAGGCGCAGCCTTCCCTGCGCAGCCCCAGCGGCCCACCTGGAAGCACTCGCAATATTTCTTCATGCAGTGGCTCTTCTTGCAGTTGCAGCCGCGGCGGTGCTGCCCCCCCAGCGCGGCGTCCGCCTCGATCTGCGGCACGGCGGGAGGGGAAACGCAGAGGCACGCGCAGGTTTGTTAAATTCGGCAGCAGGTGCCAGCCAGGCGCAGCCGTGGGCTGTGGCAGAGATGCTATGCCGGGTGTGGCCGTGGGAGGGTGCAGCGGGTGCAGCCCTTGCCCGCTATCAAGCAGGTGGAGGGGCGGACATGGAACCTTACACGTGCACCCCTTCCTGGCCAGGCCCCGCGCCCCACCTTCTGGACAAAGGCATTGGGGTTGCGCTGCTTGATGGCCTCGCGCTGCGCCGCCACCATCGCCCGGTTCTCCACCTTGTTGGCGCAGCTGGAGCAGGAGCAGGCGGGGCCGCAGTAGCCGCCGTTGGCGAAGCAGTCGCAGTACAGCTTGAGGCACTTGCTCTTCTTGCAGTTGCACTTCTTGGGGCTGCGCGGGGCGGGCGGGGAGGCGGGCGCGGGGGTGGGGGGGTGGAAGGAGGCCGCGTCGCGGGGCTGGCGTGCAGCGCCGTGGCAGAGGCGGTACGTCTGAAGCTGGCATGCAGGCTCTGCGGCTGGCACACACCACCAGCGGGCAGTGCAGCCTGCCGGCAGGAGAAGCGGTGCCGTGCTCACCCCGCAAAGAGGGCCTGGGGCGCCCCTCCCGGCCCCGCCACCCCGTCCTCCCCAGGCGTGAGCGGCGGCAGCGCGGCGCCGCCGTCGCTGCTGCTGCGCGCCAGGTGCGCGCCGCCGCGCCGCTGCATCGGCGTGCCCGCCGCCTCGGCGGCCGCCTTGGCCGCCGCCGCCGCGCCTGCCGCCGCCGCGCGCGCGGGCCGGCGGGCGCCGCCTGCCCCTGCAGCATCCACGCATACATGCACACACACACGCCCAGTGAGAGGTCGCGCCGCGGGACCAGGGAGGGGGCAGCGCAGCGGGGCGCAGCAGAGAGCGTGTGTGCAACCGCTGCGATCGACCGAAGGCCCCACCTGCGGAGGCTTCCAGCGCCGCCGCCACGGCCGCGTGGGTGGCCGCCTGGACCGCCGGCGAATCAAGAGAGTAGGCGCCGGGGCGCTGGCGCTGCGGGGCGGGGGAGAGGAGGCAGGGGAGGGGGCAGGGGCGCGTGAGCAGCATGCATGGGCGGGGGAAGGATCCGCCAGGCGCCATGCACCTCCTCCCAGCCTTCTGTGGCGCTGCCTGTTATTCGCACACGACAACGGTTCCCTGGCCCGCCCCGAGCGCACTGAAAAGCCGCAAGGCAGGGCAGGGCAGGGCAGGGCGGCCCCCCGCGCCAGTGACGCTCACGTGGGCGGGGCTGCCGGAGCCGTCGTCGCTGGCGCTGGAGGTCGGAGCGTCGCGGAGGCGGGCGATGTGAAAGGTGACGCCGTCCACAGCCGGGCTCACCGCCTGGCAGATGGGCGACTGGGGCAGGGTGCAGCGGACCTGCGGGGCGCGGCGGGAGGGTGTGTGTGGGGGTCAGGGCAGGGGGCCGGGGGTGGCTGGTGGGAGCGGGGCAGGTGGGGCGACCGGGGAGCGGCGCGGGCGAGGCAGCCGGGAGTGGCAGGTTGCACAAAAAAACAGCAGCCAGGAGCAGCAAGCAGCAGCAGGCAGCATAGTAACCCAGCAGCGGGCGGCGGCGGGCGCACCAGCTGGGCCGGCTCCGGCTCCTCCTCCTGCCCCTCGCCGCCGCCGCCGCCGCTGCCGCCAAAGCGCAGCTGGCGGCGGCGCACGGGGCGCTGCCGCGCCTGGAAGAGCTGCTGGGCGCGGCTGGCGCCCGCGCCGCGCACCGGCGCGGGCCGCCGGAAGCTGCCCACAGTAAAGTCCTCATCGTCCTCCTCCTCCTCCTCCTCCTCCTCCTCCTCAGCCTCATCCGCCTCCTCCTCCTCAGCCTCCCCATCATGCAGCATGGCCGCCACCTCAGCATCACCCTCATCCTCCCTGTCCCCGGCGGATGCGGCCGCGGCGGCAATGGCGTCCAGCCCCGCCGCGCCGCCCGCCAGCGCGCCGCTCCGCTGCGGCGGGTCCCCGGCGGCGGCCGCGTCCCGACCCGCCGCAGCGGCCTCGGCCACCGCGCCGCCGCTGCCGGGGCGGCGCGGCGCGGCGCCATCCGGCGGCCGCAGCGGCGACAGGTAGGACGGGTGCAGGCCGGCAGACGGCGGCGGGATGTCGCCCTTGCCCATCGCAGCCGCCGCCTCGTCGAGCGTGCCGGCGGCGTGGGCAAACAGCGCGGCAAAGCGCGCCTGGCCCGCCGCCGCCGAGCGGCCGGGCGCCAGGCTGGCGCCGCCGGCGGGCGAGGGCCCCGAGCGGCTGCTGCCGTCCAGCAGCGAGCCAAAGGGGCTGGAGAAGCGGGCGCGCGCGGCGGCGCCGGCAGCAGACGAGTCGGCCAGCCGCACTGCAGGCAGGCGGGTGGCGGGCGGCGGCAGCCGCCGCGTCAGCAGCGGGCACGCCGAACGGGCAGCCAGGCGGGCGTGTGCGTGATTTCTGGGCGCCATCCGGCTGGCGGGGCGCGGCACCTGAGGGCGGCGTCGGCAGGGCTCCCAGCGGCTGCTTGGGCGAGGGCTGGAAGAGCGGGAACTTGGGGCTCTGCAGGCGGCAAACAACAACGACGGCATGTCGGCTGGCGCGCACGCAACCAAAGCGTGCGGTTGGGCCCCAGCTGTGCCTGGCTGCCAGACAGCCAGCACCGGCGGTCTGCCGCGGGTGGTCCCGCACACAGTGTGCCGCAGCACACCACTGCCTGGCGCTGCCCTCTCACCTGCAGGTCGTACCGCGGGCTGCTCAGCTGCTGGTCCCCCGGCTGGAGGGACTTGATGGGCGTGGTGCCCAGCAGGTCTGCAGCAGGGGCCGCGAGGGAGGTGGTCAGCTGAGGGCACGGCAGGATCGGGCCGCTACAAGGGCCACCACAGACCATGCTTATGGTCGTCTGTAGGGCGGCGGCCAGGCCGGCCCAGGCCTGCTGGTCAGCTGCCCAGCTGCGCCGCGCTGTCCTGCGCGGCACCCACCAAACGATACGATGGGCTTGCCCTGGTTGCCGCCGCCGGGCGTCTGGGCGCTGCAGCAGCAGCGGCGCGCAAGGACAGCTGTGCGGTCAGAGGCTGCAAGGAAGGCGTCCTCGCAGCAGCAGGGGCGGCACGGGTGCGAGACGGGTGCGACACAAGCGTCACATGTGGTTGCCACCTAGGCTTCGAGGAGGCGTGCGATCAGCAGCAGGTCGGCAGCAGAGGGCGTTCCCGCCGCCCCAGCCGGCCGCCGCGCGTGGCCAGACGGCGGCACGTGCAGCACTCCCAGGCGGCGCCGCAAAAATCGGTTCGTCTTGTTCTTGGCCCCTGATTGCCAGTAGGAGCCAGGGCGGGGCCCAGGGCTGGCCCAGCAGCCGCATGTCCCACCTCTGTTGCCGGAAGCCAAAGGTGTTGGCCGGCGGGGGGCTGGCCATCGGGTTCAGGCTTCCAAAGCTGGTGGTGTATTTCGTGCGGGGTGGCGAGAGGTCGGGGAGCCGCGCCAGCACGCTGCTGAACGGGCTGGCCTGCACCACATCACCGCACAAGCTCTCAGTGGCTCCCTGGGCCGCCGGCGCGGGCCTGCACCCTACCCCTGCATCATCCACTCACCTCCGGCAGCGCCGAGCGCACCCTGTTGCTCCTTGGTGTGTTGCTTGACATGGTGCCCCGCTGCGCCTCCCCCTGCGCCCCACGCTGCTGCACCGCCTAAACCAGCCAGCCGGGCGATCAAGCCAGGGCTGCTGCACGGTCTGGAGGCCCCTGGGGGACGGGGGCGGTGGGCACTGGCGGCAAAAGCTTCAAGGCTACGCCGATGCGGCTTGATCAACGCTTGCACCCTGTCCAATAGGCTCCTGAACCTGTTCCTGTAGAGCAGCGTGCCGCACACTGCGCCATGAACCGCTGGAGAGCGGTAAAATTTGAGACGTGCTCGGTTTGAAAGACAGGGTCAAGTCGCGCAGTGGTGACACTGGGGCGCTCCGGCACTCGATCGCGCTGTGCACTCCGCCACCGATTGCTTTTTGAGCAGGAAGGGGGCGGGTCAGGGCCACAGGGCGGCATGGCATGCCGGCCGCCGTCCTACTACGGCCATACTGAAGCTCTCCACCTGCAATCCTGATGCATTGCCGCTCCACAAGACCGCGAACAAGCTCAAGCAGGCGCCAAAAGGCTGGCGGGGCTGCAAGGGTTTCTTGGGTGCGGCTGGCGGCAGGAGCACAGCAAGCGGAGGGCGCGGCTGACAGCTGCGCATGGCACCGCGGGGGGTTGCCCTCCCTCGCGGGTCACACGCAATGCAGCAGCGCAAGCAGCAAAACATGCATGTCAGGAATGGCTGGCGGCACACGGCTGGGCGGAGACGGGCAAGTTCACGGTGCGTGGCGACTCGCGCCGCGTGAGCGCGGCGCTCACGGCACTTACGAGCTGCGCCTGCCTGCCAAGTTCAATGCTGCTGCTGCCATTCACCTCTACTGCAACCCAATCATGAGCGGTTGCTGATTCGCTTGGTGGAGTTTGGCCTCGTGGCACCATCCTGGCGGTTGACGGCGCTGGTGTTGGATGGCGGGTTAAGCACAGGGTTGCCTGCAGCAGCAGAGGGCTTGCCTGTGAGCATCCTGTTCACCCCGCCGATCGAACAGGCGTGCAACAGAGCTGGCAGGCCTGTGCAGGGATGGTAAGGCAGCGAACTGCGGCAGCGAGCAGTCAAAGCTGTGTGGCGTAGCGCGAAGAGCACGCAATTGATTTTTCATGATCCCGCTGGCGCGACCCCCACCGGTGAAAATCAACTTCAAAAGCGGCTGCTGTCACAAACTGGGGAGTCCGGTACAGCGAGGGGAAGGGCGTTGCGTCCAGCACTGCTGCCAAGAGTTCAATGGGCGGGGCCAGGCACATCGAAGTAGGGCGATCGCGCAAATTTCGTGCATCCATAAATGGGCTGGCGCAGCAGCCGTAGCACAGCAGCCACAGCACAGCCGATGATATAGGCGTTGCACGGCCAATTTAGCAGTTGGGCACACAGCAATGACCGGCGCGGATCCCGGCGTCGATTTGGACGCCCTGCTGGACGGTGCGCCACCCTGTGTCTGAACGCCTGCCGAACGGGAGCCTGCTGCTGCTGCCCCGCAACAGAGCATCGCAGGGCCATGACTGCAGTTGCCCTCTCATCCGTGCAGATGCCTTGGAGGGCTTCGATCATGCTGCGGGCCAAACGTGCGCTGTGAACCCTAGGACGCGTGCACTTGGGGCAGCAGCAGGTGCAGATCGCGTTCTCACCACCCCCAGCTGTCCCCGCGTGCAGGGGCGGCCCCGCCGCAACCGCCGCTGCCGTGACGATAGAAGTGGGCGGTGGGCCAAGCTCCGCTTCAGAACCTGATGTACCAACAGCAGCTGCAAGCGCGCCAAGCCAAGGCCACGCAACCAGTGGAGGCACAGGCGGCAACGCCCGTGGCCTTGCATTTGATCCACTGGCCCGCCGCCGAGGCGCGGGTGCCGCCAGCGCAGAGCGGGGTGCGGCATCGGCGGGGCCCCGCCCCGCTGCCGGCAGCAGCAGCAGCAGCGGGCCAAGGCGCGGAGGAGCAGCTGCGATAGAGGATGTGGATGTGCTGGCAGAGGGCCTCTCCCAGCTTCTAGCTGAGCTCGCACAAGGTGGGCCCATGCGGAACCTGCCAACTTTGGTTGCCCTGCTTTGCAGCCCTGTGTCCAACACGTTTGGCAGTGGCATGCTGGGGCCTGGTCAGGTGCCGGCGTTGATTTGTAGCGTGCCCGTCCATGTGCGAAAGCTTGCGGGTCGGTTCTGAAGAACACCTGTTGCTCATCGCTGCAGCCGAGGAGCAGGACGCAGGCGCAGCAGGCGCGCCCGGCGGCGAGCGCGACGGCGCGCCACCCGCTGGCAGCGAGCAGGCGACCGGCGGCAGCAGCGGGGGCAGCAGTCGCGCGGCGGCGGCGGGGGCATCGCAGCAAGGTCGCAGCCAGCAGCGGGATCTGCATGCCACGCTGCATGCGCTGTCCCAGCAGGCGCCGAGCTTTGCCGACAGCGGCGAGCACCCCGAATCGGAAGGTGAGGGTTGGATACCAGCAGCACGCTAGCCCGGCCATGCATCGCTGGCTGTGGCCTGGTGCACCAGGGGCCTGCAGTTGCTTGCCTTTGTCAAGCTGCTCACACACAGGTTGCTGTTCCGCCCATCATGCCGCGCCGCCCCTTGCTCTCGCCGTCCATGCTGCTGCCTGCAGAGGAGCTGCTCCGCCTGCTGACACAGCACCTCGGCGCACTGGGCGGCGCAGCGGGGGTAGGCAGCGCGGCTGCAGGCGCTGGTGGTGGCGGAGGGGGAGGCGGCGAAGGGGCGGCCGCCGCGGGTGCCCCTCCAGAGATGGCCTCCTTAGTGGACACCATCATGCAGCAGCTGCTCAGCAAGGAAGTGCTCTACCAGCCCATGAAGGCAAGCAGCAGGAAGCGGGCAGCCGCTGTCTGCATGCTTTCTGGCAGGAAAGCAAACCACTGCGCAGTCCTGCGCTGCAAGTGTTGGATGTCCTTGCTGCGCTCACGTTCACGGTTGTGTTAAACTGCGCCGCGCTGCGCGGTTTTGTGCAGGACATTGGCGAGCGCTACCCGTCCTGGCTGGCGGCCAACAGAGACAAGCTGACGCAAGGTGCGCTTGGCGCTGGTGGCCGTCGCCCCTGGCACACCGCTGCTTGTTGCAGCTCTTGTGTCGTCCAGTCCTTGCTCATGCCGCGCCGTTTTTTGTGCCCACCCTGACGCCCATCCCGGCCTCTCTTCTCTGGCACCTCATTCCTTGCAGACGAGTACCAGCGGTACGAGAAGCAGCACGGCTTCATCCGGGCCATCTGTGCCATGTACGAGTCCACCCCCGCAGACTTTGCCCAGCTGGTCGACCTCCTGCAGCAGGCGCGCGGCCAGCGGCAGCGGGGGGAGAGGGCGAGGGCGCTGGCACGTGCAGGGCAGTGGGCCATCATGCTGCCCACGCATGGGGGCTGGCGCTGGCGCGACCATCGGTGCCAGCGCTTCACTTCTTGCTGGCCTTTGCCGATGTGCTTGCTGGCCTTTGCGATGTGCAGATGCAGCAGTGCGGGCAGCCACCGCAGGAGATCGTGGATGAGCTGGCGCCAGGCATGCAGGTGTGTGCCCCGCATGCCGAGCGCATGCAGGCACTGCTGAGCATGGTTCATTCAAGCGCTCGCAAGGCAAAAGCGCCTGCCTCGTGATTAATGCATTCTCTTGACTTGCATGTCCTGCGCGCCTGCTCTTCAGTTTGGGCCGGATGGCCTGCCCACGTTTGGAGGCGGGGAGGAGGGGCTGCCCCCGGAGCTGAAAGACTGCACGATACAGTGACGGGCGTCCATTTGCAGCGGCGCGCCGACAGGCTGCAGCGCATGCATAATGTGTGCCAGAGCAGGTGCCTGTTGAATGTGCGCGCTGCATGTAAATTCTATAGCAGGTGATGTTTCCTCTGGCGTAACAGACTACAGGAGGCGCTGGCGCTCCTAGAAACGTGACAGAGTTGGCCATAGTTACGGGCGTACTGCCAGCGGGTGGATTGCTCTGGGCCATCTTCTTAATCCATGGTTTAACCATTCCAAGTTTTCCAAGAATAAATTCCATGGTTTTGTGTTGTGCTGCTATGTGACTAATTGGCTCCCTCTTGCAGTTTGCTCCTCCTGCAAAAGCTTGGCACCACGCTCCCGCCTGGTGGCCTCTCTGAAGCCTCTCCTCTTCTTACAGCACGCAACCTCTCGTCCAGGGACCTCTTCTAAGTGTCAGCCAGGTGAGCAGGGCAGAGAGCAGACCTCGGCAGACCTCGGCAGGCTGGCTGGCGGCAGATCAGTTTGCCGCTCAGGCCGCCCACGCGCCTCGCTTACCGCCATCTTTCTTTTGGCAGGGTTCTTCCTGCTGAAGTCCATGATGCCTGTCCTGCATTGCAGAATGACGCAGGGCACTGCCATGTCGCTGGCATCGCGCGTGGCGCTTCCCAACCTTGCAGCGCACGGCCACCAGCGTGCCCATCTCCCCGGCTGGCGGGTTGGGCGGCAGCGCATTGTGGTCGCTGCGGCTGGCGACCCTCAGCAGCCGGAGCCAGGGCCTGAGGCTGAGCGCACACGGACAATCGGGCGCTCCTCCCTGCCGCCAGACCACCATGCCGAGCCCAATCCGCCGCCAGAGCAGGTGAGCAAGCAACCTTGACCACACCACTTACATTCCAAGAGTCTGCTCAATCCCCTCTCTCCTACTGCTGCCACTGCAGAATGGTGAGCTGCCACTCAGCGGGCAGGCCGCGCAGCTTCTTTCTTGCATCCGTAATCAGGACAGCATCAGCGGTGTCCTGCAGCAAGTGAAGGAAGCAGGCAGATCAGGCAATGTGGGGCTTCTGCAGTACAGCCATGTGACAGCGGCCATGGAGCAGATTTATACCATCAAGAAGAAGGGCAAGTGCAGTCAAGACGAGGTTGCGGCTGCCCTGGATGTGCTGAAGCATTGGCTGTCAGCCCTCACCCAGGCGCAAGCTCCAGGCGCCGGTAGCGCCCTGCTGGCTCTGGGGAACCTGGCAGCTTGCAGCCCGGATGTTTTCGAGGAGGCGCTTCTGAGGAACGGGAGCAGGCCAATCCAGGAGCTCATTGAGTATTGGATGGATGCGTGGCCCGGCAGCGAGTGCCAGGCCTTGGCTGCTGGCTTTTGTGGCGCGGCCAAGCTCGGATGGAACTTCTCCCTGACGAGCTGCAGCGCTTCACACATGACCATCTGGAAGCCGCCCTCTCCAGGCGAGACAGCGATGGCAGCCTGGAGGAGCGTCTGACAGCTGAGGCTGGTCTGCTTCTGATTCAGAGCTGGAGCATACTGATGGACGATCTGGAGCAGTTTGAGGACGCAGAGGCGCTGGGGGTTGAGGAGTACGGGTGGAGGCCTTTGGCTGCTGCTGCTGCACGCCGGCCCCACCGCGGCAGCGCCGACCAGCTGGATGTCCTGCTGGAGGTGGTGCTTCGGCGGCTGCTGAAGCAGGTGACAAGGCAGATGGTGTTCCCCGATGAGACTGCCAGCTCCCTGATGCTGGCACTGCTGCAGCTGCCACGCCGCACCCAGGCCATTGCCAGCCTCTCCAGCAAGCTCCAGGAGCAGCTCATGCTCATACCCGCACTTGCTGGCAACGTCACCAGCCTCATCAGGCAGCAGGACAGTTGCAGCGCCATCACGCGGCTGGTGCGTTTGAGCGCCATGCGCAGCAGCAGGCACCTGGGCGCTGCTCTGGACCGCATTTCAGAGCTGGGCATGACAGGGGCCGAGGAGGATGCGGCGGCCGCCTGGGCAGATTTGCGCCCTCGCTGCATCACCGTGTTGCCAGACATGGATGCCCAAGCCATTGCAGCGATCATCTGTGCTGGTGCTCAGTTTGGGTTGAGCGCTGCCGAGTTTATGGCGACACAGGCGGCGCTGACTGAAAAGATTGACGGCCTTGGCCGCAGCTGGATGGCCAAGGTGCATCCGGCGCTGAAAGCCCTGGCAGGCAGTAGTGCGGAGCTGGCATCAGCAGCGGACATTGAGCTTATCAAGAGAATTGATCGCTGGCTGCGACTGCGGCCAGGCAATTAGGCACGCTGAATGGTGTGCCCACCATGTGCAGCTCTATGAGCAGGAGCATTCCCAAGTTAAGCCAGCTTCATTGCGCAACCCCAGGACTACTTATCACCAATGTTCTCATTCGTACATTTTCTTTTTTTCTCCAAAATCGTAGTAGTTGATTGAAACAGAAACCCAGAAACCCCAAGTGTTTACATGCACAGTTTGACTTTGCACATGATTTGAACAGAAGCCATGATGCATATATGTAACTGAGTTTGAA
Organism: Chlorella variabilis; assembly: GCF_000147415.1. Taxonomy (NCBI): domain Eukaryota; kingdom Viridiplantae; phylum Chlorophyta; class Trebouxiophyceae; order Chlorellales; family Chlorellaceae; genus Chlorella; species Chlorella variabilis. The sequence continues at coordinate 546,833 of NW_005435062.1, forward strand.
CATGTCAAACATGAGAAGAAGGCAGCCTGCCAGCTGCACCGCCTCGCAGGGCCGATTTGCCGGCGCCTGCGCCCCGCTGCGTGTGCTGTGCCTGCCAGGCCCCGCTCCGCCCTGCATTCCCGCCCTATGTGTTTGCTTTAAATGCGCACAATAGGTGCTGAATGCACCTGCTGGAATGTACAGTTCAAATGAACGAGCCCAGGACAGAATAATGTACTTACTCATACTTGCGTTTCGATATGTTGCAGAAAATCACTGAACTGATGCAGCAGCTGCTGTCGCCCCCTTGATCCTCAACCACATTGGCATAGGTGCGGCTTGCATGCCGACTTGGCTGGCTGGCATCATAGTGCGGCACCTGGGTTTGAGGAACCTTGTTCCTCAGACGGGCCGTGGTGGTAATGCCTGGTGGATGGGCTGCAGCAGCAGGTGCCAGGGTGCCGGAATAGGTCCATGCACCCCGATGGGTCTTGTATCGATAGGCATACTCCACAACCCCTCACCTGGTGCCTCCCGGGACATCTGCTGCCTACGTGCGGGTTCCATTGGCTGGGGGCTGCCAATCGGCTGCACTGGCACGCTGGCTGCCGACCCCAGCTGGGCCAACAATGTACAGCTCAAATTGCGCAGCGCATTCCGCTGCCTGTCGGGCAGCCAGTCCAGGTGGCCGGCGCTTGTGTTGAGGATGAAATGTAGCACCTGCCTCATGGCATATGGAATCTTCAGCCTGGCCCTTCCCATGCCTGCCGCCATCACGCTGCGGAACGCTGCGCCAGCCAGCCGCACCAGCTCATCAGCAGTTTGTTGCAGCCGGATAGCGGCATGATGGTCGACCGCCGCCGGGAGCCAAATGTCTGTTGGCGGGTGCAGATTGCTGTTCACCAGCTGCATCAGTGGACCTTCATGGTTTGCAAGCAGGTCTCTGGCTGCAAATCGTGCTTCTTGAAGGTACGCACCCTTAGCACAGCTGGTCACCTCATTGAGCGTGACTGCCAGATTCGCTGTTGAGCTGCCAGGCGACTGCAGCAGCTTGGTGATTGTATCATCAAGGAACAGTTCTGCAGCAGGAGAGGGAACAAATGCTGAATCAACATGTTGCAGGTAGGCCCAGCAACTAGCTAAAGTGGTAGGCAGGTGGCTCTCACCTACAATGCCCAGGCTGGCCCTGTGCATTATTTGGAAGTTGAACCGATCCGCCGCCCTCAAAATGGCCTGTGCGCGCACGGCCCACCACTGCAGCAGCTCGAATAGCTCGCTGCTGTGGCTGAAGCTGCCACTCGCCGCCACCGACAGCCCTCCCTTGAAGGCGGCAGTCATGGACTCGCCATGGTGCTGCAGAGCATGCTCCACCTGCTTGGGGCTGGAGCTAATCAGACGTGTGGCCACATCCATGGCTCGAATTGCCGCCGCTGCCGCCGCCACGTGCTGCCGCCAATCGGCATCTGTCTCAAACCTGCTGCTGCGCTCAGTGGCCTGCAGCGCGGCAACCCGCTGGCTGAACAGCTGCCACGCTGCTTTCCCAATCACCTCCACAGCCGGTGCCAGCCTGCGCCTGTAGGTTTGTGCCGCTGCCAGGCACAGCCTCCGCATCGCTGGATTTGTGGCCAGGCTGTGAGCCAGCTCTCGTGCGGCAAAGGAGTCGGTGGAAAACGCCTCCATCAACACAGCGGCCTGCCGGCAGGCCTCCTTGTCGTTCCTGTCAGCGCTGGCAAGCTGGCTGCACAGATGGGGCTCGTGGCCCAGCATGTCCTTTGCAAGCCTGCTGTTTGGGGGCAGCAGCGACGCGAGGTCGCATAGCAGCCAGGCGGCGGGGTAGGCGGTGCAGTTGTCGGCGCCGGTGTCTGCGCGCGCCTTGCCACCGCGCTTGGACGGGCCCCATGCGACACTGCCGCTGCTGCTTGTCTCGCTGCGGGGCTGCCCAGAGAGCTCATGAAGGCAGGAGAGGACGTCGTGGTGCAGCTCAATCAGCCCAGCCCACTCAGCTTCCTGAGCAGGCATGGCGACAGCAAAGAGCAAGCAACAAGGCTTGACATAAACTTGAGTGTTTGGCTCTTTTGAGCCGAAAACAACGAGAGTGCTTCCGCCTTTCCACCTGCTCCAAGGGTTTCGCCCAAGGAACCTGCCCATTCCTGCCCATTCCGCCTGTTGCCATGGCTTCCACCGAGCCGCTCCAGCGGCTGGAGCGCCTCACGCTGAGGCTGCTGCACAAGAGGCTCGAGCAAGCGCAGAGCGAGCACTCACAGCTCAAGGAGGCTGTGAGGAGCGAGGTGAATGAGATGCTGGAGAAACAACGTGCTGACAAGCTGCGGCGGAAGCTGCAGCAGCTGACGAGAGCAACGGCTGACCTCGACGGCCGCCTCTGCTATGGCGCCCCCCCTGGATGGGGTAATGGCGGCAGTGCCAGCTGCAGCGCTGATGGAGATTGGAGCAGCGCCTGGCTGTCGGGCACAGAAGTGTCATACACTGTGCAGCGGAGCAGCGGCGACGGGCGGTTGGAGATGACGCACAGCAAGTGCACGATTGAGCTCCAAATATATACAAAACCGTTTGCGCACGGCGGCATGCGGCAAGCCTTCTACGCAAGGTTCGCCTGATTTTGTTCCTGCCAGGGCAAGCTCCCTGATGAGCTCCTCCCAACCGGCTGTGCTGCCATGGCTGCAGGGACAAGTCTGGCGTGGGCCGCTATGTTCTCAAACGCGCCCTGCTGGAGAGCAGCAAGCTGGAGAAACGCGTGCGGGAAATGCACCGGGATGCAGAGGCCACTGCACTGAGCCAGCAGGCTGCGCTGGCGTACACCCAGGCCGTCGGCGAGGATGCTCCCATCTCATACCTGCCGGGTGCGGAGCTCGCTGCTGGGAGTCCTGCCGGGCACTGCGGGAGACCAGCAGGCACCCTTCCCCGACCTCCCCTCCCCTGCCTGCGCATCCCCTTTCTGCCTGGTGCAGCCAGTGTGGTGATCCTGCGGAGCAGCGCTGAGCCGGGCGGTACGGCTGTGTACATCAAGGAGCCCTGGCTGGACCCAGCCGGCGGCCGCTGGCTGAAGTGGACGCGCAATGATGGCCACATCTTCCCAGGTTTGCCCCGCCCTTGCCCCAACGTTGCCTGCCAGTGCGGCGCGTGCCTGCAGTGTGACAAAGCACGGGAGCCCAGCGCAGGCGCTGGCACTCTTGGAGGCACCTTGGCAGCGTCTGGGTTGATGCGATGTCAGGGGTGCCCGCTCATCTCCTGCCCTGCCACTGCTGTGCAGAGGGCAAGCTGGACGCAACCATCCAGTCCTTCACTCACTTCTCCCTGCACTTCCTGCGCCAGGGGCTGGGGTGCGACGCAATCGTGCTGGATGCACAGGCAAGCTGCGAGCGCGACGTTTGCTTTGTGGAAGCCAAGAACGAACCTGAATACTGCCAGTAATGCACGAATGAACGAACCTGAATACTGCCACACTTTTGGCTCAGCAGAGTGCACGATGTTGAGGTCTCCACCTGTGCTGACCTCCTTGCACCGCCTGCGTCTGCAGGGTGTGGAGGCGCTGTCGCCCTCCAAGCGGCAGTACACGCTGACGGATCCGGCTCTGTGCACGGCAGATAAGCGTTTTGGCCGGGCTGACCTGGGCTCCGAGGCCATCAAAACGTACATGGCAGCCCACACCTGCGGCCCACTCTGCTCAAAGGCTGGCTGCCAGGGCACGCGGGTGTGAGAGGCAGATGGCTTTACACGAGGTATGTAAAGACAGAACAGGCACGATTTGAGAACATGTGATGCAGAATTTATGTTATATAGATGCACATCACCCCAATTCATCCCAGCTTGTTATGAACTAATTAGTAATCAAAATCAAGATAGATAGACTACACTTAGATGTAGCTTTAATGCAACCCAATAAGCTTTGCCACAAGAATTTATATTTGTAAATATCAACTTAGACAACATGGAGACTCTGGAGCTCTGGCCCCAGGAGTTTTGCCAGCTGCATTTGCTGGGTGGCACCAAGCCAGCTGTCGCTCCCAAGCCCGCACTTCAGATCAGCGGGGAGTACACGACGGGCAGTGCCGCCCCCTGCGCCGCCCCGGAAGGCTTGCTGTTGCTGCCGGAGGAGTGGCCTGCGAGGAGTGTTACAGTTACATATGTAAACTCGAAACGCAAATTCCATTCATTCATTCAGCACACAGACCGGCCGCCTCTTGCTCGAGGGCGGCCCACTTTGGCCTGGGCAGCCCGGGCCGCCCTCCCCCCCGGGCGCATGTTCGGTGTTGGAGGGGTGTGCCCAGCGATAGGGGGGCCCTGAAGGCATGCGCCGAGGCCGGGAAGCGTGGTTCGGCGCTGCTGCACGCTTGGCGACTTGAACAGAACCGCGTGCCGCCGAGCTGCGGCCGCAGTTTCCGGCCCACGGTCTACGGCCGCAGCCACGGGACTCGGCGGCACGGCGTTTGGGCCCAAGCTTGCTGCCGCCGCCGCCGCCGTGCCCGGGGGGCAGCGCGGCGGCAGCGGCGGCACGCTGCGACGCCCCCGTGCTGCCGAGCTGCGGCCGTAGTTTCCTGCCAGAAGCCCACGGCCACAGCCACGGGACTCGGCGGCACGGCGTTTCGGTCCACGGCTTGCTGCCGCCGCCGTCGCAGGGGTGCTGCCTGCGGCGGCGGCGGCACGGCGTTTGGGTCCACGGCTTGCTGCCGCTGCCGCCGCCGCAGGGGTGCTGCCTGCGGCGACGACGGTAGCGCACGTGGCAACCCCCCGCGTTTCCTTGCCTCCCATCCACCAGACCCCGTCCTGCGCTTCACTTTGTTTCGGGAGGGGCTGCTCACTGCTCATTGCTCATTGCTCATCGCACACTGCTCAACGCTCATTGCCCTATATCCCACCCAGCCGCAGGACTCTACTGCCGCCCGCGCCCCGCCCCATCTGGCCGCTTGCGCGCCCCATCCCCCCTCGATGGGGCCCGCCCACACCGGGGCCTCCCCCCTCCCGCCCACTGCTTTCTCAACGGCCCCGAGCCGGGGCTGCCCTCATTGCATACATAGTGCGCCTTTCCCTGCTTTTCTAGTGACCTAGCGTTCCGCACTGCCGTTTGGCCAGCCCATGCTCCCGTACCGTTGCGTTTCTCCCCAATGCGCCATGCCACTTTGCCAGTCATACACACGTTTCGATGCGTGCCCTGTCAGCTGCTTGCGTTGCATGTCGCCTTGCTCCACCCCTGTTTTTATTGCTTTCTCTGCTTTCGCCCGGTTCCCGTCCCGTTTCGGCGGGGAGTCTATGTTGCAAGCTAGTTCTTGCTTTACCAGACTTTAAGCCCACACAAGCAAAAGGAGCCGAGCGCGCAGGGAGCACGTCAGCGGCAAAGCGACTGCTTGGCTTACAATTTAATCAACGCCCCTGGTCCCCTGGCTGGCCATGCTTGCACCTGAGGAGGAGGAGGTCCTGTAGGAGCGCCGCATGGAGCTGGTCACGCTGTTGACCACCAGGGGAAGAAAGTCGTTGGTCTGGTCGGTGTACGCCTGCGAGGCGAAGCAGGATGCACATGATGATGTAGGTCCCCACAATAGTCGGGCATGCCCCACTGGTCCCTGCTTGACTGCGGATGGCCTGCGGCAGGCACACCCCGCTGCAGGCGCGCGGTGCCCAGACTCACATGCGCCTCAAAGGCGGCGGCGCCGGGCGAGGCGGCGTACACGTCCTTGAAGATGCCTTGCATGATGTCGGTGTCTGAACGGATGCAGGCAAAGTGGTAGTCAATCCGGTTGGTCACCAGCACCTTCAGCAGGTCCTCTGGCACCAGGCCTGTAGCACGGAGAGCGGCATGGGGCGGTCGATGCGAGCGGCAACGGAGCGTGCGCAGGTAGGTCCTCGGCAAGCAGGAGAGAGCCGAGCTGCCGCGGAGAAGGCGGAGAGGCGTGGCGGGCGCTCACGCTCACCGTCTGGGTTGCCTTGAGGGTACCTGTCGGGGCCGTTGACGGGCCGGCCGTTGTGGTAGCGGTCGCTGTGGCACGGCGCGTCCCCAAAATGGATGAGCAGGCGGGTGCTGGAGGCCCAGGACAGCTCTGTCACTTTCTGCGGCAGCAGCAGGCGGCAGCCAGCCCGGATCAGATGAGCTGGCGCGGGTGACTGCTGGCGGCGGCTCGCATGGGATGGCTGGGGGCCTGCCAGCCGGTCTTCACTTCAGGCCGCACCAACCATGAGCACAACGTGGCGCGCACCTTGAGCGCGCCCGTGACATCTTCCGCGTTGCCTCCCCCGTTGGCGTTGACAGCATAAATGGTGCTGTGCAGGGCGCTGCAGGCGGGCGGGTTGGAGGGATCGAAGGGAGGTGAGACGCGGGTGGTAGCTGGGAGAGGATGGCTGGCAGCACACGCGCGCGGCGAGCATTTGCTTCCGGCGACCCTCTACTGCACCGTGGCATATCGGCATGCCGACCATGTCAGATCTTGCCTGAAGCTGTCCTTGTCCACAAAGTCGTGCACCACGTGCTGGCCATCGCCCGCCTCGGCGCCAAAGTCGCGGTAGCCCACAAAGGCCTGCGGGCTCCACGGCACACGGATGGAACGCGGCACAGATCAGGCGGGACCGTCAGTGGCATGTGCGTGAGGAGCATGCAGAGTGCGCGGGATGCAGCGGTGACGCCCTACTCCAGGGCACCCCTGGCTTGAAAGGCCGTGGGGCCTTTCAAGTTGTGTTGACGGCCTGCAGGGCGGCGGTGCCCTCACCAGGCGGGTGATGGCGTCGGGGTGGATGGTGGGCGCCAGGGACATGATGGCCAGGGCCTGCTGCTTCACCGCCGCGATGCACCTGCCCTGCGCCAGTGCAGGGCCAGGGCGGGCGGCAAGCGCAGCCGAGCGCAGCTTCACGCTGCAGAGCCGCCTTCCACCGGCAGGCCAGAACCCAGGCTGCCACGAGCAGGGACAAGAGCGCAGCATGCTGCATTCCTTGGCTCGGCATGGCCGCCTGGCATAGGCACACAGAGCCCGCCTCTCCCGTGTGCGCCCGACTCACCATGGAGCCGGTGCAGTCCACCATGACGCAGATGTCCACGCCGCGCTGCTTCACCGCCAGGTGCGCCTTCCTGAGCTCCACCTGGCGCTGCAGGTCGGCGCTGGTCAGCGACAGGCTTGCCTGCGTCGTGGGCGGCGCGCAAGGGCGGGTTGTTGGATCCATCAGATTGTGCTGGCAGGCCAAGTCGGTCAATGCGCAACACGGCCCAGGCGCGAGGCACAGGCCCATGAGCGGCGGGGGCACGCACCAGGTCCGCGCGGCGTCTGGCGCTGGCGGCGAGCGCAGAGTCCAGGGTGGTGCTGCCGCTGCCAGCGGGGCGGAACCGGGAGTCCAGCCTCATCAGGTCGTTGCCGGTGGCCAGCGCTGCAGGCATGGGCGAGGGGCGGGGTGGGCGACAAGGAGCAGGAGAAGGTGGGTTGGGTCGCCGTCAGAGTCGCGGGCCAGCCAGTCGGCAGCCTCGCCCAAGCAGCGGCCTCAGCGGCCGCGCGTTCCTCAGCAGGCTGCGGCACTTGCCTTCCTTCATGATGTCATTGTCCTTCTCCAGCTGCTCAATCTGGCGGCGCAGTACCTGCTCGGTCGTCGGGGCATCGGCGGGGCGGGTGCGGGGCTCCAGGGACAGCAGGCGCAGGCCCGCCGCGATCCTCAGCTCTGCAGGCGGTCCAGAGTGGCGGGCAGAGTGAGAAGACGGGCGGGCACTAGGCAGGTCCGGTAGCTCTGCTGCGACCTCGGCACTGTATTTATCACATCACTTGCCTTCCTTCAGCCTGGCATTGTCCGCCTCCATCTTCTCCAACTTGTCCAGCCTCCGCAGCACCTGCGCCAGCGGTGGCGTGCTGCTGGCGCTGGTTCCGGCCACGTCGACGTCAGCCTCGCTGCTGGCGGCTGTGGCCTGGCCTGGCGAGCTCGTGGCAGCGTGGTCTGCGAGGAGGGGAGGTTGGCACGTCAGCTGAAACGAAAAAAAATACTTGGGTTGGGTCAGGCGAGAGCAGTGCTAGCGGGCGGACCGGTGGTGGCCGCAGGCGGTGCCGAAGCGTTTGCAGACTCGGCTGCCGCCCTCAACGCAGCCTCCTCCCGAGCAATCTCTGCCTCCAGCTCCGCCTCGTCCATGTCGTTGAAATCCTGTATTCATGAAGGGTCAGGAGCCTGGACATGAGCAGCCACCTCGTCTGGTTGCTCAACCTCGCTTTGCTGCAAGCGCTGCACGGTGCTCTGGCGCTGCCCAGGCAGCTGCTACATGGGGCGGGTGAGGCCACTCACCTTCTCGGAGAGGTAGTCCCAAGAGTTGGGCATGTTGCCAGCTGCTTCAGCTACAGGCCGCAAGCTGCACACTGCTTCGGAAGGTAGGAACGAGCTGCTGCCCCTGGGCCTTTGGAGCGACACCAACAATCTTTCCTCCCGGCAGGTGGAAAGATGAGTGGCAGGCCCAAGCAGAGTGAGGCTCAACTAGCTGCTGTTGTTCTCCAACGTAAGCAACCCAGCTACTGACATGGCGAGCAAACTGACGCTGGGCTTCCTGGTGCACAGGCTGCTCAGCTGCTCCCAGGTGAGCTGTTCGTCTCTGGTTGAGCAGCTCCAGCATGCTCTGCTCTGGCTGCTTAGCGCTACATGTGCTCCGCAGGCAGCAGCCGCTGACGGCAGCCCTGCCTCCCGCAAGCGGCCGCCCGCGGTCGCCTGCAGGCGGAGCAGCGGCGTGAGTACCTCTCGCAGAATGAAGGCGTGCAGAACCTGCTGTTTGCCACGCTGCACAACCTGCGCGCCTTTGAGCCAGGCAAGTAACTGCATGTCTTCTGTGCGCATCGAGCACATGCCGAAAGGGGCAGTGGACCCGTTGCTGTGCAGGCAGCATTCAGCGCGGTGCCCAAGACAGGCGTGTGGCACGCCTGCTGGCCTGCCTGGCGCTCCAAACAGCTGCCAGGTCACCAACCGACCAGGCAAGCGAGCGCAATGCCTGCCACGTGCTGCCCACGCTGTGGGATCGATGGACTCAGGCTCATGCCATTCACCAACGTACCTGAGACTGCCCCCGCCGTGGCTGCGTGCAGGCCAAGCTGCTGCATCACGTGTGCCGCTACTCGGAAGCGTATCTCTCTCTGCTGCTGCCACATGCCGGTGACAACCGAGTAGCACAGCTGCTCAGCACACTGGCGCGACACGGCACCCTGGAAGATGCTCTGCCCGATGGGGCTGCCGCACTCGACTACCTACAGCTGCTCACAGCGCTGGCCAGGCAGTTGGGCGACATGTGGTCCGGTGCTGGCGCTGGCGGTGGAGCGCAAGCGCTGGCAGAGGGGCATGCTGAGCTGCTGGCAGCCGTGTCTGCCTCCATGGTTGCGGCAATGGCGGTTATCGAGGGGCAGGCACGGCAGCGCTTGGCCGATGAGCTGTGCAAGAAGAAAGGCCGGAAGCCATCTCCCGAGCGGGTCCAAGAGCGCGTGGAGCAGGAGATCAGGTGCGGCTGCTGCCAGAGTGGCCATGCAAGGTTGGCAACCTCAGAGGTTGCTCGCCTCAGGGGCTAAGTAAACAGCAATGCATGCATTGCTGTTTACTGCAATGCATGCATTGCTGCGCAGCCCCACCAGACCGCAAAGCTTCGCCCGACCATTCTTCCTGCAGGGAGGAGCTGCCAGCTGCCGACATGAAGCGCGCGATTGACGGCAGCCGGCGCCTGGCAGCGCGCCACATGCGCCACCTGCTAGGCCACAGCCACAGACACTGCAGTCCGCTGGTGGTGGCTCTGCTGCAGCTCGATCTGCTGTCAGGGAGGCTACCCCCGGAGCACCAGCCTGAGAAGCAGGGTTCCATGGGATTCGTCCTTGCACATGGGTGAGCATGTGGCCTTGCTGCCTGTTTGCCTTCTCTGTTTTGCTTGCCGCTGCAATTGCTCGCAGCCAGCATGCCGCCAGATTAGTTTTGGTGCCATATCCAAGACAGATGTTATTCCCTTTGTCGCAGGGATGTGCTGGGCTTTGCCCTGCATGCCCGCCTGAGTGCAGTTCTGGCGCCAGAACTGGCGCCGGCAGGCTCAGGCGGCGGCGGCTTGCAGCTGCTGCAAGCGCTCAACACTACCAAGGCAGCTCTGCGCTGCCTGCAGATGGGAGCAGCCAGCGGCCTGGGGCTTGCAGTCACGCGCAAGCAGCACCAGAACGGCAGTGTTCTGGAGTTTGTGGGGGATTTGCTGCTGAAACCCCGGCCCGGGCGCTGGAGCACATCAGCCGGCAGCGGCAATTCATGCCTGGAGCTTCTGTGGAAGCTGGTAGTGCAGCGGCCCTTCCTCGGGAACGTCACAGCTCGCAAAGCATGTGACATCCTGCTGTGGACGCTGTCTGCGCCGCTGCCAGACCTGGGCCCCGTACTGCTGCCAGAGGTGGCACACACCTGCTGCGCCACAGAGGTGGCAGGGCACCTGGAACGCATGCTGGGCGGCAGGAAGGCGGATGGCCGCTCGCCCCCTGCCCCACTCTTCGCGGTGAGAGCCCCTCACTGCCAGGCGAGGATGCTTTATCCTGGCTGTGGTCCTGGTGCTCGTGTGCAACCAACTGCCTTATCCACTACAACGTATTTAGCTGGCCCCCCTTGTCCATGCTGTGTCCCTGCAGGAGCTGGCGGTCGCCCTTGTTGCCAACCACACGTCCCTGCGCTCAGCTGGGGGGCGCCCCGGTGTGGCCGAGGTGGGACGGCTGCAAACGCTGCTGGCAGAGCTCGAGCGGCGGAGGCAGGCATCATGCAGGGGAATGCCGGCTGCGCTGGAGCCTGGGCAAAGGGGACAGTGTGGTGGGCAGGCTGCCGGTGGTGGCGAGTCTGCGCTGGACCAGCTGAGGCGCTCCAACAAAGGCACCAGCCTGGATGGCCTGGATGGCGTGCAGCAGCCAGCAGGGAGGCACACAGACGGCATAGTGGCCAGCAAGGAGAGGCGACTGGCCCAACTCAAGCAGCAGCTGGCACGGAAGCGAGCAGCTTCAGCGCCGGCAGCAGAAGAGATGGCACAGAAGGCGGCGGCAGAAGCTGCGGCAGAGATGGCAGACAGAGCGGCGGCGGAAGCAGCGGCGGCAGATGCAGGGGCGGCGCATTTGACAGAGCAGTCGGACAGCCCCAGCGCGCTTCCCTTCATCGATGCTGGGATTGCTGGTGGCTCTTGGGGCCCCGAGCAGCAGAATTTCTTCAACGACGAGATCAGCAAGGTGGCACATGAAAAGGCCTGGGCTTCAACGGCTGAGCAGTATGAGGTCAGCTACGCAGTGCGCGGCCCGCCACCGCTAGCGCTGGCAGCCAGCCCTGGCTCATCATCCAGCTTCACCACCGAAGCTGCGCCGCAGTGCGCCTGGGCAGCACCAGGAGTGGCTGAAGAGGAGCGCATGCGCGCGCAAGCGGAGAGGAGGGCGCACAACATGCACCTCCACAGCATCCAGCCGTTGCCCTCAGAGCGCGCGGTGCAGAACAGTGCGAACCCTCTGTTGCTCGAGGCGGGGCAGGGCCCGCACCAGTTTTATGACACTACCCCCGCCAGCGCAAGCTCGGCAGCCCCCCTGCCTGACAGCAGCGCCGCGGCATTGGACCCAGCGGCCGCGGGGGTGGCCAGCGGGCAGCAGTGCTGCGGAGACACCATGGAATGTGATGAGGCTGGTGCTTCAGAGGACTGGATAATATTTATGGATGAGGATGACTATGACAACAGCAGCCCCCCAATGCAGTCGTGAAATGCGCTTTGTCTTGCTTGTTCCTGTTCACGCACTCTATTTATTCTGCTTTAAATTGAACTGCTTGTCTCGGATTCACTTTGCCACATTTTGATTGATGCATGGGACATGGACACAGGCTTTTCCCAGCAATGTAAATGAAAAACTGTATGTGGCCCCACTGTGTGGCCTCCACGCGCCAACCCGCCCGGCGCCTGCGCCCCGCTGCGTGTGCTGTGCCTGCCCAGGCCGACCCCCCGTCTCCCTGCTCTCCCGCCCTATGTATTTGCCTTTGAATGTGCACAATAGATGTGCAGTGCACCTGAGCGGCGTCCTGAACAGGCAACGCACGAGGCATCGCGTTTTCCCGGAGGAAACGCCCAGAGGCGAGCTGCAAGGTGCGGCAAACCGTGCAGAGGTTGCATGCAGGGTCTCTGCGCGCAGGGGCGCGCTTCGTGAGGGTGCGGTGCGGTCTTCACTGCCGCTGCGAAATGCAGTCGCCGCCGCCGCTGCCAGCAGTTCATCTGTGTTGCTTGTGTGGGCTTAAAGTCTGGTAAAGCAAGAACTAGCTTGCAACATAGACTCCCCGCCGAAACGGGACGGGAACCGGGCGAAAGCAGAGAAAGCAATAAAACAGGGGTGGAGCAAGGCGACATGCAACGCAAGCAGCTGACAGGGCACGCATCGAAACGTGTGTATGACTGGCAAAGTGGCATGGCGCATTGGGGAGAAACGCAACGGTACGGGAGCATGGGCTGGCCAAACGGCAGTGCGGAACGCTAGGTCACTAGAAAAGCAGGGAAAGGCGCACTATGTATGCAATGAGGGCAGCCCCGGCTCGGGGCCGTTGAGAAAGCAGTGGTCGGGAGGGGGGAGGCCCCGGTGTGGGCGGGCCCCATCGAGGGGGGATGGGGCGCGCAAGCGGCCAGATGGGGCGGGGCGCGGGCGGCAGTAGAGTCCTGCGGCTGGGTGGGATATAGGGCAATGAGCGTTGAGCAGTGTGCGATGAGCAATGAGCAATGAGCAGTGAGCAGCCCCTCCCTAAACAAAGTGAAGCGCAGGACGGGGTCCGGTGGATGGGAGGCAAGGAAACGCGGGGGGTTGCCACGTGCGCTGCCGCCGCCGCCGCAGGCAGCACCCCTGCGGCGGCGGCAGCGGCAGCAAGCCGAGGACCCAAACGCCGTGCCGCCGCCGCCGCAGGCAGCACCCCTGCGACGGCGGCGGCAGCAAGCCGTGGACCGAAACGCCGTGCCGCCGAGTCCCGTGGCTGTGGCCGTGGGCTTCTGGCAGGAAACTACGGCCGCAACTCGGCAGCACGGGGGCGTCGCAGCGTGCCCCCGCCGCCGCCGCGCTGCCCCCCGGGCACGGCGGCGGCGGCAGCAAGCTTGGGCCCAAACGCCGTGCCGCCGAGTCCCGTGGCTGCGACCGTAGACCGTGGGCCGGAAACTGCGGCCGCAGCTCGGCGGCACGTGGTTCTGTTCAAATCGCCAAGCGTGCAGCAGCGCCGAACCACGCTTCCCGGCCTCGGCGCATGCCTTCAGGGGCCCCCTATCGCTGGGCACACCCCTCCAACACCGAACATGCGCCCGGGGGGGAGGGCGGCCCGGGCTGCCCAGGCCAAAGTGGGCCGCCCTCGAGCAAGAGGCGGCCGGTCTGTGTGCTGAATGAATGAATGAATGCCGATTTAGGGTGTCCATGACATTCAAAACGCAATATCAATTGCAATGCAGGAAGCATTGATTTCACAGTCAATTAACGCCACATCCATGCCTCGCCACAAGTTTGTTGTCAGCAACCGGCAGCTGTGCGGCGATGGCACGCACCTGGCATTCACCCCCCTGCCCCAGCTGCACGGCAAGTGGGACATTGACGCCGACACCGTTCAGCTGCGCCTGCGCCTGGGAAGCTCACCAAGCGCGGCTCATTCCGGGACGATGAGGGTAAAGGTAAAGGTAAAGGTGGGGAAGAGCCTCCACAGGCTTAACTTCCCGGTTTTAACGTCTAGCTTTAGACCATTATTTGATCTGCCCGACGCGCCAAGTGCAGTACCCCCCAGCAGTAATGAATGGGTCCCGGGGAAGCCTGTGCCGAAACCTTAGCGATTCTATAGGCGTTCCCTCGATAGGCGTTCCCGGGAGGCAAGTAGAAACACGTGTTACGGCACGGCAGGCTTTCGCTCTGGCTACGCCGCCAACTGACCCCTGCACTTCCAGCAGGGTTTGTGCGGTGGCACATGGGGCTGGGGTGTGACGGGGTGACAACCTGGGACAGCCCGGTGGCGCTGCTGGAGGGCAGGCGGCGGCCGCTGGCGCCGGCACCCGACCGGCTGGGGATCAACGGCAGCGCCTTTATCGCCGCCTCTCGCAGATCCGGTGAGCCGTGGCCTGGTCATCATGAGCTCGCAGCCCTTGTTCGTTAAGCAGCAGCAGCGTGCCAAGAACTGCAATACTATTCCAACAAGCCATCGCAGGCGCCTGGACCTGGCGCCTCAGCGCGTCGCAGCACCGGGGCCTGCCGCTGCTGGACTCTTCCTGGCAACCCGTGCTGCGCCAGGACCAGTCCCGAGCCACAGATGTCACCCGCGCAGCTGCGGAAGTGGAGCTGAGGCAGGGCCCGGAGGCGTTTGGTAAGTGATGCGCTGCTCAATGGAATCAGCAGGCTGTAGACAGTGTACCAACCAGATGGCACATCCAGCATTAGCGGCCTGGCAAGCAACAAAGCGTTGCATGGCTGTGGTTTCATACTGGGCATCAGGTCTAGCCGCCTGGAGGAGGTGCGGCACCAGGACCTCTTCAGCCTCCTGCGCCTCAGGTTCACCCTGCAGGACCAGCAGGCCACGGTGGGTGCCAGCTTCAGACAATGGTGAAGAGCCAGTTGCAGACCACCGCCAGCAGAACCGAACAGGAAACCGGAAAAGATTGTGGCCGCTGTGTGCCATCGGCGAGCTCCCACCCACCCGCCCCTTGCATCCTCCTGCCTCTCCATCTCCAGGAGGTGTACTGCAAATACCGCACAGAGTCGGAGCAGGAGCGGCCCGAGGTGCAGCTGGCGTACGACCCCTGGCAGCAGAGGGCCAGCTTGTCGGTGGAGTGGTCGCTGTGAGGGACAGGCAGGCTGAACAGTTGAGACGAGAAGCTGTGCACAGGCTGTGGCAAGAGGCAGCCAGGATGGCAAGATGCGCAGGCCTGAGGCCCTGTCGGCAAGCATGTCCGGCAGGCGCCATCAGAAACCATACATTAATGCAACCCAATTTCTTCTTCAATTGTGCGGGTGCAGAGGACTCCACCAGCCTTGCTCGACTGTCCAGTCATTGTTGTCACAGTTGGCCAATGCTAAATGAACCATGCACGCTGGCCAAGACTGTGTCAGCGCTGGGGTTCCGAACCTCCTGCCTCCCCACTACTAGCGCTGCCACTGCTGCCGCGCTTGCCCAGCATCTCAACGCCAACCGCCAGCGCCTCCTGCTGCAGCCTGATGAGCTGCCGGCGCTGGTCCGGGTTCAGCTGCTCCAACAGCTGCTCCGTCATGTCTCGAGATCCGCCCGCGATGGCCGCAGTTATGCTGGCCAGGTTGCCCTCCTGCTGCTGCTGCTGCTGCGGATATGCGCTGCCGCTGCCCCCTGCACCGGCGGGCTGCTGCTCGGGAAGCGCGCCACCAGCCATCGTCGCCTGCTGGTCAGCCGTGCCTCCCAGCATGGCAGCATACCGCTGCCACTCGGTCGCAAAGACGCGCCACTGCTCCTCTGTCGTCTGGGCCTTCAGGTGCCGCCGGAACTCTGACAGTACATAGGCGTCCCCCATGCCGCGCATGGGGGGCGGCAGTCGCCCGCGGTGCAGGCGCAGGATGCTGCGCAGCAGCGAGAGGAGCGCCGCTGCGCCCTCGGTGCCGCCGACGGCCGCAGGCGACGTCATGGCTGCTGGTGCTGCTGGTGCTGCGTGGTGCTGCTATTCAAATGCTGCTGCTGCTACTATCCTGCTGCTGCGAGGCCCGAAAGGCGGCTGCGGCACAAAGGGTTGCCAGGGCTGCTTCACTTGGCGGCGGGCGCGGCTGCGCTGCCCGTCAGAGCATTCAGCTGCTGGCTCTCGAACTCGACTAGCTGCAGGGGCAGAGCTCGGCAGCAGCGAGGGGAGTGCATCAGTTTGCGCTCCGTTTTCAGACACAACCACCCTGGCAAGCGACTGGCAAGCAGGAGCGAGGTCACTGGCGTGCCGTGGAGCAGCACACCTGCTGCTCACGGTCCATTTCAATGATCAGCGGAACCACCAGGATGAGGAAGGTCGTGCCTGCGATCCACCCAGCCTTGCCTGCAGTCGGGGGAGTGAAGAAGAGCAGAAGGTCGGCGAGCGGCCAGGTGGGCGGGCAGCCAGTGGAGTTGGACTGTCAACGCTCGCGGAGCCTCAAATGCGCTCGCAGGCGCCTCAGTATCTCGTACAGCGCAGGTAAGGGCAGGCAAAGGGCCTCCGGCAGGGTGATTGAGGTGTGAATGGAGCTGGGGCGAAACCCATACCCCATCTGTTCGCGCAATACATGCATCCGACCCGCCGCAGCTCTCTGCTGCGCACCGGTGCTCTTGACAAGCTTCTTGAGGCCGCCAGCCACGGTGCTCAGCACCTCCTGCGCGTTGGCCATGCTGCCCGGATGAGGGAGGTCTCGGTGCACTGGGCCGATCAGCGCTGCGCGCTTGGAGCAGCATTGGGAGATGCCGTACTCCTTGTTCTGTGTACCTGCGCACAGTTGGAAATCCGCCCTCATGCGAGCTGCAGCTGCAGCATTCAACGCATACGTCCGATCATTTCATGCCCGCCATCGCAGTGAGCTTTCAGCCGCACCCTAGGCGGCACAAGGTGAAAATTCCACCACCCCCTACCGGCGCGCATCACCAATCGCATGATCTCCTGCTTAGGAGTCCCGGGCGTGCGACACCACGGCAGCCGCACCTACAATGTTTGCTCTCGCCTCTGCAGGCTCGTATGCGCTCCTTAAACACGGGGCCCTGAGGGCGCAGCGGGCCCCATGCAGCCCCGCATTGTGATCGACTTCGACGCGGCCGACGATGACGACGATGGCGGTGCCGACTCGCTCCGCGCGCCAGCACGCACCCTCTCCGCTCCGGCCGGCGCGGCGGCGGCGCAGGGAGATGCAGCCGGGCCTGCGTCTGGCGCGGGAGCCAAGCCTGCCGACATGCTGCGTTCCATCCAGAACATGCGCCTCACCCTGAAGCGCCTGGAGCAGCAGAAGGCGCTGCACGCGGCGGGGGCGCCACCCGCCCTCGGCGGAGGGGCTGCGACAGACATGCTGGGCAAGCAGGCCACGTTGCAGACGCAGGCAAGCTGGGCTGGGGAGCGCGGTGCACGAGAACAGCCTTCTCTGCCACCTGCCTGCATCTGGTCACTCGCACAGCCCCGCACTCGGGCTTCCAGCTCCCTTGCTGTTCCCCGGGCCGATTGCCACTTCCTGTGCACCCACTTTGTGCTGCTGCGCCGCATTTGTACCTCCCCCTGTTCTGCAGATGGAGCGGCTTCGCCATGCCATCGAGCAGAAGAACAGCCAGGTGGGGGTCTGGAGAGGGGCAGGGTAGATGCATGCCCTGGTACTTGCTGCGACCAGGAACAGTAATGCTGCGACAGGAACAGTAAAGTATTAACCAGGACCAGTAAAGTATTCACTGCCACTTATTTGGAGCGAGGCCATGCTGGTAGCCTTGCCTAGACTGAAAGTTGAGAAAAATAGCTACCTGCTCGCCACCCCCTGTTTGACTTGCACTGCAGCTGCAGCAACGGATGCCCAAGGCAGGCATGCCTTCAGCGGCTGCTGTCGCAGCATCCATCGGCCGCAGCCAGACGCCCCCGGCGGGCCCCGCTGCACCGAGCGTGGCGCTGGGTGCAGAACCCGCAGCGCGCCTGGTACGCAGCAACAGTGCCGGCAAGCTGTCAGGCATGGCGACAGGCGGCGCGGCACCATCAGGCACAGGGGCAGCGGCCACCACCACGCAGGCGAAGCGACAGCAGCTCGCCAGCAACCCGCCCTCGGCACCCAAGGCGCAAGCGCATGCCCCACAGCAGCAGCAGCAGCAAGACCCCCTGCAGGACAGGGCGGAGGGGGACAGCGGTGAGCTCGCAGCGCGCATGCTTGCCCTGGCAGACCCAGTGGCGGCAGATTCCCCGCCTGAAAACTGCCTCTCATCTGCTGTGTCTCCTTGCCGCTGGCATACTCACGTGCTGACGCCACTCTTTCTGCTTCCGACAGGGGAGGAGGGGGAAATTCCGGCTGCGCCTTCCAGGCCCCAAGCAGGCGGCGCCCCGCAGCAGCAGCAGCAGCAGCAGCAGCAGCAGCAGCAGCAGCGGGAGGCGGCCGTGGCGGCTGGCGCCTTCCTCCAGTCGCTGCAGCATCCGCAGGCGCAGCTGGCGGTGCCGCACCTGCAGGCCATGGCGGCGCAGCAGCCGCAGCTGCTGATTCCCATGCAGCACGGCCTGGGGCAGCAGCAGGTGATGCTGCTCGCACCTCTGCAACAGGTGTATGACGGGCAGCAGCAGCAGCAGCAGCAGCAGCGGTTTGGCCACCATCAGGCGCCCCCTCCAGCCGGCACACCGCCCACCTCACCCCTGGTGGCTGCCCAGCAGCAGCAGCAGCAACCCCAGCTGCAGCAGCAACCCCAGCAGCAGCAGCAGCAACAGGCCCCGGATCGGGAGGACCCCCCCGAGCAGCATCAGCCACAACAACAGCAGCCGGCGCCGGCCAGCACGCCAGGCGGCAGCCCAGCGGGTGACCCGTCCCAGATCCTCACTGCCCCGCAGCTGGTGGCGCTGATGCCGGAGGCGACCAAGGCTCAGCGGCAGGAGTATCTGCAGTACCTGGCCACACAGGGCGCCGCGGAAGTGGCGGCCGCTCGGCAGCGCGCTGGCGCCGCGCTGCGCCGCGCCGCGGACAAGAAGCTGGCGAAAAAGAAAGCGCAGCAGCAGGCTGAGCAGCAGAAGCAGCAGAAGCAGCAGAAGCAGCAGAAGCAGGCGCAGAAGCAGCAGCAGCAGGCGGGGGCGGGCAGGGCGCCGACGACCGTGGTCGTGTTGCCCGCCGCCGCAGCTCGCAGGGCGGCACACAATCCGCCGCCCTTTGGCTCAACAGCAGCTGCTGGGCGCGCAGAGTTTGCAGCTGCGCTGCCGGATGCGGACACCGGACCAGCCCTGCTGCAGGGAGCAACGGAGGCGCTGGCTACCGCGCGCGCAGCAGCTGCTGCTGCCGTGGCGCGGGCCGCTGCCTCCAGGGCGGGCGTGGGGGTGGCAGGCAGGGCGCCCCCCATGCAGCCTTCAGACCCAGCCAGCCCTCTGCCGCAGCCTGCGGCAGCGCATGCCGATGCGCCTGTGGCCTCTGCGGCAGACCCCACGCAGAACGGCAGCAGCGCCAGCCAGCAGCCAGGCCCCGGCGGGGGCGGCGGCATGGCTGCGCTCCTGCCGCGGGGCCTGCTGCAGACCCTTCTGCCCGCGGACCGCCACCAGGGAGCAGCTGCTGAGCTGGAGAGCACCCAGGTGCGTGGATGGGCGGGGGTGGCTGGGCACCGGTGTGCTGTGGCCTTGCCCAGCCAACGCCGCCTGCCTGAAGCGGTACGGATACTCCTCACCTCCCTCCCTACTGCCCTCAATTGCCATCTCCGGAGGGCTGCGCTTGATAACCCACTTCGGTCGCTCACTTGCACACCAGCCTACCCACCAAGAAATGCCCATCCGCCGCTCCTGCCGCAGGCGCAGCAGCGGCAGCTGCTGCTCCGCTGCGCGGTGCTGCAGCAGCTGCTGGCCGATTCTGCAGAAGCCTGGCAGCAGCTGGCCCTGCGTGAGCGGCAGCTGCAGCAGCAGCTGGGCCGCCCCAAAGGCCAGGAGCCGCCCCAGGCTTTGTTGCCACCCGCGCCCGCCGCCGCCGCCGCGGCAGTCGCGCCGGCCGCTGCCGCCGCCGCCCTGGCCGCCGGCCAGCAGCGGCGGCAGCGGCTGATGGCGCTGGAAGCTGCAGCGCAGGAGCAGCTGGCGGCCCTAGCGCCAGCAGGGCCGGCAGCAGTTCAGGCGATGGAGATGGATCAGCAGGAGCAAAGGACAGCAGGCGAGGGCGACGGCGAGGGCGAGGGCGAGGGCAGGCAGGCGGCTGGCCCTCCGCCAGCGGCGGCGGCGCCGACCGCGGCGCCAGCCAGCACACCTGCGTCGCCGGCTCCGGGCAGCGGCGGCGAGCAGCAGCCGCAGCCGCTGCTGCCGGAGCCTGCGGCTGCTTTGCCAGCGGCGCCAGCGCTAGCCTCCCCAGAGCCCGCCGCTGCGCCTGCAACTGAGGCACCTGCCACTCGGCAAGAGCAGCCTGCTGGCCCTGCTGCCTCAAATCAGCAGCAGCAGCAGGCTCCGCCCCGAGGCACCCCTGCCAACAAGCGCAGCCGCAGCAGGAGCGCCAGCCGTGGGCGCGGCACGCAGCTGCGGCGGAGGCTCAGCGGCGGCAGCAGCCAGGGCAGGCGCCGCTCGCGCTCGCCCAGCTCCAGCAGCGGTGCCTCCAGCAGCAGTACCAGCAGTAGTAGCGGTACCAGCAGTAGCAGCGGCACCAGCAGCAGCAGCGATACCAGCATCGGCACCAGCAGCAGCGGCGGCACATCGCCTGGCAACAGCCCACGCGCCAGGCCGCCGGCCCCGGTGCAGCCACGGAGCAGCAGCAGGGACCGGCCGCCGTCTGCCCGGCAGCAGCGCCTGGAGCTGCTGCGCCGTCGGTCCACCACCCCCGACGCGGCTGCCCTGGGCGCAGGGCGCAGCAGCCTGCGCGCTCCAGCTGCGCCTGCCGCTGCTGCTCCAGCCGGCGAGGGCAAGTCGGTCAGCGGCGGTGGCAGCGGCGGCAGCAGGGGCCTCAAGGTCCCCGAGAGGTGCGCCCAGCAGCCGCGCGCCTGCTGCCGCAGCTGCGTTCTGGTGCTTTGGGTCCGGCCCTGCTGCTGCTTACCTTCCATCCAGATTTCTGCGCATCAGCTCAGCAAGCTCGCACCATATATCCACTCACCTCCCGCATCCTTCTGCAGCGTGCGCTCGCTCTTCCTGCTGGCCCTGCGCCGCTGCTGCAAGCTCTGGCACTTCCCCTTCTCGGCGCGCCGCATCGAGGGCCAGATGGAGGTGAGCAATGAGCAGGCAAGAGCCCTTTGGCGGCCTCCTCGGCAGGAAAGACAGCTGCCGGCCCGTTGTCTCCCGCCACCGCTTCGCGGCTGGCGCGGGATTTTTGAACTGTTTTGATCCTTTTTCTCCATCAAAAGGGATCAAATCAGGACGTGCAGACCTGTTTGTGAGCCGCCACTATTGTTGATGTCCTGGCAGCACACAAGGGTGCCGCTGCTGTCCACGCTTGACAGACGTGCCTGCATCGCCGCCGCCTGCGCCTGCTGTGGCTTGGCGCAGGGCCTGCAGCGCGGCTTTGTGTGCCGGCGGGAGCTGGGGGCCCCCTTCTTGCAGCTGCTGCTGGTGAGCGGGCCGGGCCGGGCCGGGCAACGGCGGCGCACACCCCACAGTCTGCCTGCGCTGCGTGCTGCACAGCTGTTCCTGCATCCATCACCCCAACCTTGCGCCCTGCGAGTGATTTGCGGCATCAGCGGGTCGCCTTCCCGGCAGCTGCTGTGTTATGCTTGCCGCCTTCCACTGCAGCCGCCGTGCCCGCCGCGCTTTCCACCTGCAGGCCATGCAGCGCGAGGGCCACCTGAAGCTGGATGCCGCCTCAAGCTCCTCAAGCAGTAGCAGCTGGCGCGTCACAGCAGCCCCGAGCGCGGCAGGCGCCAGCGGCAAGAGCGGGAACGGCAGCGCCGCCGCGGCTGCGGCGCCCGGCAAAACGAGCGGGAGAAAGAGCGCGCCGGCAGCGGCGGCGCCATCGCCGGCCAAGGGGAGCGGGGCCGGCGGCAAGGACGGCGCGGCCAAGCCCTCGGCAGCAGGGGCCAGCAGCAGCGACAAGCAACCGCCCGCGAAGGAAGCAGCGGCAGGTGCCTCAGGTGACAAGCATTCACCTGCGAAGAAAGCAGCGGCAGCAGCGGCGGCACAGGGTGCGCCTGCAGCTCCCCGGCAGCAGCAGGAGCAGCAGCAGGGGCAGCAGCAGCAGGAGCCCGGCGTTGCGCGTCTTCCTCCCCCGCCGCTTCTCCAGCTCCCCAACAGCGCACAGGAGCGGCCCCGACCTGCTGAGCCAGCCGCTCCTGCTGCTGCTCCGGTGCGCTTCAGCCTTCGCCCCGCCAGCCGCCAGTCTGCCTCCAAAGCGCCGACGCAAGCAGCGCCAGCAGCAGCGGCGGCCCCTGCTGCTGCGCCTGCTGGCGTGGCGGAGCCTGCAGCCGCGGCCAGCGC